>NC_088300.1:48580729-48884645 GCF_032854445.1 Liolophura sinensis
ACATGTTGCAACTATTGCGAGTTTGTAAAAGTTCGTTTGATCTACATCATAGATCTCAATTTGAGATTGATCATCAAGCCATGTTCCATGCCTCGTTTGTTAACCAGTGCTGTATTCAGTATTTTGAAAGCTGAGCTGGATAGAATGAATCACACACTCAAATGCCTCAGATCTTCTATTCGTCTACAGTTCACAAAGTCAAATGATAATAACTGCTATTTGTTGGCCAAACATAAGCCAGCAGTGTAACGTTTGACCACTTAACCAAATCAACCATGTGGTAGTTTGAAAACATGAATGTAAAGAAAGTTGGTATCTGCCTCGGTGGCTAAAAGAACATTGCCTGACTTCAGTTTGAAACATATTATATTCATTTACCTGATAAATGAAACCATTTTATCATCTACCTTAACAATGCATTTTTCTCATTGTACTTTTCACTTGGAGATGGCAGTTATGTCTCTATTTATTTATTTATTTGATTGGTGAGTTATGTCTCTACATGTAAATGCTACATTATGGCAGTGCACATGTTTTTTTATCATTCTGACGTGCCACACTGAAAATCATTCCAGTGTGAAACATTTTACGCAGTAAAAACAAACCCAAACCAAATCATGTGCTCGGAAGTGATATATACATCACCATAAATCTAACACAGAATTACAGTTTCATCTTACCTACAGAGTTTTAATATTACAAATAAATATCCACTGCCTTGGAGTTTAAGATCACTGGTGTCATAGTGTATTGAAATACGTGTTTGTAAACATAGGTTATATGACATTTCATGTATTTTTATGATGTTTTACTAGGTTGTTGATAAATTTATCAACTGTTATCTAATCTATAGACTACTGATGTATTGTTGTGCATGTTATTCTGAAGAGTTCTAAAGTGTAGGTTCCTGTCTAGGTTGTGATTCTTCTCAGATGTTCATTGTGAAAAGTAGCTAAGTCATATCCTCTACCATGCGACCTTCCAGAGCAGCCAACTTAACCATGGGCTGTCCGCATACTGAATGAATGGCTTTGGGTAAATTGTACTAAACTTGTTAAAGTCATGAAATTTGTTCGAAATGGACAAAATAAAACATAAAAATTAGAACAAAACTTCTAGCATGTCTTGAATAAATGTACATGTATAAATATGTCATAAAAGAATCAATTATTGATACATCCAAATGTCTTCGTGGGTTGATCATTGGCAATTGAGTTTACCTTTTAGAGTAGTCTCCCTTAGATAACATTTCTTCCTGTTTGTTTTTCTGTTTCAGTATTTATATTTGGAGGGAAATGAACTAACCTCATTACCAGAAAACTTCTTTGACATGCTGCCAAACCTTCAGTGGCTGGATGTAAGACGAAACAAATTGACCTCGTTATCAAATGTCTTCAGTGAAAAAATCCCAAAGTTACGTAATCTTCTGCTTGAAGGAAATAATCTTACAACATTACCACCAGAGCTTGGTATGTGACATTTTTTTTCTCTGTATTTTCCATCAAAATCAGCTTAAATCATAGTACTTGAAGGGCAAGTAAAGAAGTCATATTCACTAAAAACATTTTGTTAATTGCTTGTGGGCCATAATGCATGCATGCATTTTTTGAAATAATGAATTAAGTGTTTCTGCCATATTTAGATGGCCAAGACTCAGTTGATGTCTTATTTTAGGCCAGTCACGTTGGCCCAGTTTACAGTTTTCCTTAGGATACCACAAGTTGACTGTTTTGTATAGATGAGCTCAACTAATCAGATTCGCCTGGAGCATAAGCGATTTCTCATTCATACACTAGCTAGTGCCATGACTTTATAGTATTGGTATTTGGATTTGTTTGTGATTTCACTGAGTTGAAGTCTGAAGAGTTTTTTCTGAATCATGATGAAGATTAAAAGGCTGTAAAACCGGGGTTTTGCTGAATTATCTATGCTTCTGTCAAACTTAGAAATGAAGTTTGAAATTAAGAATGAAATGCATAAGTAGACATAAGCAAACATGATAAGTACAGTTTTAGTTCTAAACTGTGTTTGTAATATGTTTACTATCATCAATGACCTAAAATGAGTTCCTCATTTTGCTTGATCCTGAAAGCTCTATTCATCTTAGAAAAGAGTCCTGAGGTTTTCTTTGCAGGTAGGTAATATCCTACTGGAAAAATGTAAGTGTCAGTAGCAAAAATAATATTTTATGCCCTTTATTTGCCTCTAAAAAAATGGACTTTTTGAGTAGGCATTTTAGGTCATTTGTAGCATGTAAATTTCATCACTTTCAAAGTGGATGTTGATTGAAATATAAAAGCATATCATTCAAATATTCCTAGATCATGGTGTTCTAATATGTTTATTTCTTTTTCGTTGTTTGACAGGTTTGATAAAGTCATTGAATGGCTTGAACATTAGTAACAACCCTCTTAGCTTCCCGCCAGTGGAAGTTATTGAGCAGGGCACACAGCATATTCTTCAGTACTTACGAGAAGTTTTAAGAGTGAAATCAAAAACAGCAGAAGTTGGTATGTTATCGAAGGTTCAAAGGTTAATGCTGGATGATGTAAAAAATCGCTGAGTTGAAGATGAAGTTAACATTAGAATAGTGACCATTAATGAATGAAATATAAAAGACTACCGCATGGGTAGTAAAACCAGAGCAATGAGGACAGTGTAATAGCTGGCAAATGGTCACACGTAACTGGTGAAATATAGCTACGGCATAGAGAGTAAAACCAGATGATGACGGTGTGATAGCTGGCATCTGGCGACAGGTAACCAGTGAAATTTGATTTATTTATTTATTTATTTGATTGGTGTTTTATGCCGTACTCAAGAATATTTCACTTATACGACGGCGGTCAGCATTATGGTGGGTGGAAACCGGGCGAAACCCACGACCATCCGCAGGTTGCTGGCAGACCTTCCCATATACGGCCGGAGAGGAAGCCAGCATGAGCTGGACTTGAATTCACAGCGACCACATTGGTGATAGACTCCTGGGTCATTACGCTGCACTAGCGCGCCAACCAACTGAGCCACGGAGGCCCCCCATTGAAATTTGGCCTCCCATGAATTTACTTCAGTTGTTACAAGCAACTATCACCATTTGAGCATGACTAAAGTGGAATTAAGTAAAAAAAAGAGAGACAAAAATGTGATACTGTTGATAATTACAAATGAGCACATTGAGAAACTCAAGGACGAGCTACATAGAAGGTCCAAATGACAGTAGAATGCATTGTTTTCCTCTGTGATGTTGCAGTGCGTATGTACTTTATATATGTTTTATGAGCACGCGTACACTGTGACATAATAAAGGAAAGAACAAATGAGTTCACAGCTTTGGACTGTCTTGATACAGGCAGAAAGGAGTTTTATAAATTCCCCATTGTAGTCTGAATGACCAGTGATTATTATTATAAAGATAAAGACAAGACGTGCAGTTGCTGAATTCTTTGAATTTGTGTGACCACATGTTTATTGTTTGAAAATGTCAGCCATCAGGTTGAGAATACATGTAACAGCTATTAGATTCATTACATTTTACATGGGCTTGATTCAGTGATATTCTGGGAGATTTCCCCATGATTGCAAAATGGACAGAGATTACATACAAAAGCAAGAACATTTATACATGGGGAGGTATATGTATACATAAGTTGTAACTTAACCCACAAAATCAAAATTTACCTCAAGTCTTGAAATGTTGTTTCCATCTTTATCCAGAGAATTTATGCGTACAGTACTGTGTTCTCATGCAGAGAGCACCCACACACAATTTAATCGTGTATGTAGATGTATGTTTTTTTTTTATGTAACATCAGTGTGATTTGGTGTCATTTCCATAGTTCCTGTTACATACAATAGTTCCATGTATTTTGGTTTGTGTTTTCAGAGGCTGTTGCCTTTGCAGATTCGCCAGATCAGCATACAGATGTTCAGGACCCAGATGAGGAAGACTGGGAGAATTATGCTGATTTGATGAAACAGAGGTCCACGCTGTCAGCTCACTCCCAGACCTCCTCATCCAGTGAGCAGTCGGGATTTACCGGACCCACGCACCAACCTGTAGAGTTACACATGCCAACCAGCTACTCAGAGATACGAGCCCATCACCTGGAGAAATTGAAGAAGACTGGTGCTGATGGAAGGAAAATCGTGTAAGATGGCATGTTTTAAATTGTAAAAAGCATATATATGTTTTCCTAAATACATGTGGGCACTTCATTGTCATTGTGTAAAATCATTGTCAGTGATAGTAATGCAATATAAGATATGACACATGGTGACTTCCATTTTAACGTGCATGCATTACTCTTTTGTACTGTTGAAGATTGTGTTCAATGACAATCAAATGAATAAATATTGTATTAATTCTGTATATTAACATTTGATTGAAGACTGCATTGTGATTGTTAATTCTATTTCATCTAATGTGTGGGACACTTGCTTTGCTCATTTTAGCCAATATATAAGTAATTGCAGCAGGGATTTTGAGTTTCTTTTTTCTCACATGGTTAGACCATCTAATAAACAACATACTCATATCATTACTTTTCCAAAAGGCTGGTACTTTTAACACTACTAATATCTGACCCAAAAATTAGAAGAATTAAGGTAGATAGCTGTCACATGTTAAATTTTCAGTTATTATGGCTAAAAATTTGCCGAAAAACTGGCAACCTTGATACTGCATGTAAGTTCCACTTCTGTGTCTGTGATGGGTGGTCAGCATAAGGTACAGTCAGCACTGGTGGGCTTACTGCTAATATTGAGATATACTTTGGGGTCTCCGGTAGGGTGTCTTTGTCCTAGAGTTTAGATTAACTGTTGCTTGTAAATGTTGCTAGGTAAGCTGGATAAAGTTCTAATTTCTAATATAGTTAGTGCTGTGGATTGGCTACTCATGTCTGTCACATTTGTATCAATATTTTCTTCATAGCTTCAGTAACAATGGATTTAGTTTGACATTTTTGTACATGTATTATGCAGGCAGAAAAAATCTGCCACGTCCAAGAAGGTGGAGAAATTCCCTGCTCCCCCATCTGAAGCCTTTGTGACTTTTAAAATGGCACAGGAGAGGAAGTTGGCTAAGGAGAAAGAATTGAAAATGAGACAGGAGGCCATTCTACAGAGGAGAAGGTAAGATGAAACAGCCACTCACTCTAGGTACTGTTGCTCTTTTCAGTAAGTTAAAACAAAAGGTTTTGCAAAGAGTAGAAAATTGCCTTGATTTACATTTTATAGCCTGTGATTTTTTTTTCAGAGATGAGGAATCATTAAAGAACTGGAGAGATGAATCAAAGAAAAGACAACAACAGAAACACTTTGAAAGTGTACGAAATGGGGGAATAGGTGAGACAGTCTTAGTAGAAAAAGAAAACAGTTGTCACTTTTTACATTGTGCTGTTTTTGTACGAAATTTTTCTGGGTGGTTTTTGCTACTTCAGAAAATCAAATTATATCCAGATGCATACAAAATTTTATAATAATTTACAGTTTAGGCTCTGTTAAAGTTCCATGAGCATCTTTGCACTCAGTTGAGTGTTGAAATGTGATAATTTTATAAAAGTTGCAGGCTGGAAAACAAAACTAAATTTATGTCATTCCTATATTTTCCTCTAGATTATGAAGAGCCAGCAAAACAAGCTCCATTTGGAATAGATGAGGACAAGCTGAAAATGATGTCAAAAGAAGAAAAGATAAAGGTTTGCGATGATGTAATAAATGAGACCGCAGTAAACAGACTGGTATTTATCACATTTCAGGAAGTCCAGAATGTTCATTTAAAAGTCAAGTGTGTGTGTCTCTGATTCGCATGTTGATTTTAGTTTGGAAACGGACATATTTCAGAGTATAATTTAATGATTTAGACAATTTTAATTTGAAGTATTCCCAGGTGATTCCATTTTCTCTTATTTTAAAATAATGTATATTGTGGGACCTACTTGTAAGACCTACTTGGTCTTCCCTTTCCTTTCTGCCATGGCAGCATAACATGTTTCGTGGTCATAGAGGAGGGCTTAATCACTGGCCAGATCAGGGTCACTGAAAAATGTGATGATGAGTATTTAAGTAGACTTTATTAAAATGTATTCTGATGTATTCATGCCAAAGCTTGGCCTCTTTCTGGGATTTTTTTAGGAAGATGTTAGAGCCACACATGAGAAATTAAGAAGGCGACCATTGACCCCTGGGGCCAGACTAAAACTTGAAGAGGAAAAGTAAGTATAAAGGGATTAAATAACAAGAAAATGGGTTAAATAGCCACAAAAAGTAATTGTGCTTTTACTTTACCTGGAAAACACCAGGTCAAGAAATACTTTTCTTTGTTTTTTCACAATCTTCATGTGTAAGTCAAATTTTTACCCTGTAACACTCTGGTAAGAAATGCTTTTCTTGTCAGAATCATCTGTATGTAATTCAATTTTTACTCATGGTTATACTCACTTATGGAATGCTTTTCTTCTGTATTCTGCTCTTGATCACTTTTTCCAATTTGTTTCCCTCCAGAGCCACGAGGATTCGTGAGTTAGAGCGACGCATTAAAGCCCATACCTTGTCTATGGTGGACAGACGACGAAAACCTAAGGGTACACCCCAGGAGGAAATGATTTTAGCACAGAAAGAGTTGGAAGTCGTAAGTGGTTACGCTTGTCAGATTAACATGTCTTTCCCGGTGGTGGCCTGGTATCATTATTTATGCATGATAAACTGATTCTGACAGACTGGATCTTTCATGGTGCATATCCAGATTCCAAGCTTTGCAGTGAATCAGAGTCTTACAACAATCCTCCAAGTTCTTCTAAAACAGAACTCTCTAATAAAATTTGGTTGTTCATAGCACATTGATAACCTTCATATACACATAAACCTAGTTGACAATCAAATTACATCAGTGGCTATAAGATATACCTTTTTCATCGTTTTGCTTGCTTGCATGATGATCAAGCAGCCAATGTATTTTGATTATCCCTCATTTTCAAATGGTGCTAGAATAATATTAAATGTTAAAACTTTTATAAGTGAATAGTGTCGTCAGTCTCTGGGAATACATGTATATTCGACTCTGTGTGTGACAAAATTGACTAGTTATGATGAGTAGAAGTTACATATTTTCATAGAGCCTTCATTTATGTCTGGTAAAAATTGACCCACATCACTAAAACAATACAATGTGTGTGGGGTAGTTTTCAACTTTGATTATCTTCCGTCTGTCAGAATCATTTCGTGCTCATGGTTTTGTATGCATGTTAAGTGTTCTTGTTTTAACTCTGCACAATGGCACAGACATAACTGCACTTCTTGTCAGCATGCTTGCTTTTTCATTTACTTCTGAGCTACATGTAGATACATGCTGGCTGAGGAGCAATATTTAAATTTTCTGACTTTTTTTATTTTTATACTTAAGTTCTTTGATTTTAATAAAATGGCTTATAATTGTGACCATTTCGCTCAAAATGGCTGAATGACTGAAAACTGTAATGCTCTCTTGTGTTCTAAGCTAAAATGATTTTGATAATATACCTGTTTAGGGTTTGTTTTTTTTTGTTTTTTTTTTCACTTTCACCAGCATGTATCTGACTTTTTCTTTCTTGGGTTTATTTTCATGTTTTCACTGTCTGTTTTTGTTTAATATTTTCGCACAATTGAAAAAATCACAGTTATACATGTATGTTACTCAAGCATGGTAATATGTGGAATAACAAAAAAAAAATTTTTGTTAAAAAAAAAAAAATACATGTTACTTGGTCAGAATACTAGCACTACCCTGAGCAACATGTAACTGTGTCATCTGGTGTCCCACTAAACAGGTGAGGGGGCTGCAGAAAAAACTTCTAAAGAAATATCAGGATCTAAAGAACTGGAGCTCAGGGCTCAATTGGTAGTGCCAGGCCACGGATTTATATATATAGGTGACCATTAATTATGTTTCCAAGCCAGACCCATAAAAGTGACATCACATTTTCTCACATCTGCACACTGTGCGAAGACTGCATATATTGTAATTCTTGAACCTTTTCGCATGTTTCGCATTTGTGTATTCAGGCATATTCTGAAGGCATTACTCTGTGTTGACTGATAAAATTATATTTTTTGTGAAGCCAGGACAAAATACAACCATTGTAGTTCCAAAATTAAATTACAAATATGCATAAAATGGAGAGAAAGTTGCTCTTTCATATGCAAAAAGGTTCAGGAATTAGGGTAGTAACGAAACACAGTATCATTTGTGTACAATAGCACAATAACATGGTTTTACTGAAGTTTTTAAGAGTCCTTTCTGTTCTCCTCTGCATCTATTTTGCTCAAGTTCACCCATACTTGCTTTTCTTTCAAAATGAAAAATCGGTTTGTACCACATTTTTAGTCAGTATGTGATATCACTTTATTGGGTGGCTCAGTGCTGATTACTCCAAGTCAATAAGTCAATTTTATTTCATCTGCATCTTTTCAACTCAAACTGCACTTGTCTGTAATCTTACAGTGTTGAATATAGTTGTGATTTGTGATGGCGTTGGCTTTCTTGGAGTGTGCTACAAATGCTTTTTTTTTTTTACATGCTATTTTATGGAAGAGTTATATCAAAGCCTGGATGTTTCACGTCAGTCATGTGGGAATTTCGTGAGGACCAGTGTTTCGCTATATATCTTCATTCACTGTATTCCAACTGAAGTTCAACTTCTTTCAAGTGACACATTTTGCTTGATTCTGATTCATTCACCTTACAGGGCCATTTTTACACACCAAACTTTAGGTGTAATAAAGTGAATCAAATCTCTGATTGGGGCTTAATGCTGTACTCAAAAATATTTCACTTCTGTGATGGAGGTCAGCTTGGACCACATGTACATCATACCTCCAGATTTAAGGCAGATTTTTACTCAGAACCGAGTTGCTCCAGTAGCTCTAACCATGTAGAACTTGACTGGTACTGATTTTGTTAAATATAACGGCAACAATTCATAGGTAAAATTCCAGACGTAACCAAGAAGGGAAAACAAGGAGCAGATTCAGTCCAGACCTTGGACGTGGAATTTCTAGGTTCCCACAATATTGTTCATGGGGCTTTGGCGACATTGAAGGCTCCATGGCAACTGTGGGCTGTTTGTGTAGTCTTATGTTTTCGAAGACCACTTCCATGGAATATGCCATGCAGCTCTCTACACCCAAACATGGAAAAGTTTATCAGTAACTTGACAAAGGTTGGTGGTTTAAGCTGAGCACTCTTGTTTCCTCCACCCATAATAGTAACCACTGTGGAGTAAGGGAAAAGTTCAGTGGTCTAAAACAACAATCAGATTGAAATGACACTGTGAGCCTCAATAGTACATGTAAGTTGTTTCTGTAAATGTATGTCAACACTAGTTGTTCACTGGCATAGATGAATAATTACAGCACATCATTTCTGTTCCATAGGCAGAAGAACTACAAAAGGAGCTTACGCTCAACAGAAAAAAATTGGAGTACAGATTTCGGGCTTTTACGGGAGATGTTATATAGAACAGTATATCAACTATCACAGAAACTGGAAGACTACGTGTAGGGTGTTATGCTGGAATCCGGTGTGTTAAAACTGCACTGGCTGGCCACATTTACAACTTCATTTCACAAAGTGAATATTATTTACTTCAGTTAGGGACCATGTTAGTCACGAGTGTCACTCTTTTCACAGAATTCTCCAAACTCTACACAACCCTCACTGGATCATAAAGGAGCTGCCTCAATGTATGATGTTTTCCTTAATTTCCATGGTCTACCTTACCATTTCTTTTTTAAATGTCATGTGAAAATATTTCGTTGGTATGTAAATTTAACTAGGATTGTTTATTCATTCGTAGTAGAATGTTTGACAGTATTAAATAAATATTGCAGAACTTGTTTCAGTATTACGTAATATATGTACTTTTTGTTCAAGGTGGGTATTCCTGTAAGCGTCGTGAATTTTTAAATTATGACAATTTTAATTTATTGTTTAAGTACTCTTTGCCTTTTGATTGCCAGTACATACAGCATTAATTTTCATGTAAAGGTGTTGATTGTGGATTTTCTAAACTTTATTTGGGGCCATTTCATTGTAAATGTGTTTTCAATGGAGACGAGAAATGTACTTCTTGTGGAAATACTTTTAAGATCTATTTTCATAGATGCAAACTACGACCAATAATCTACATGTAAGTCACCAATTTTAATTACAGCCTGTCTTGAGTTTTTTGGGGAAGAAATAGGAGGTTCACGTAGGGCATCATTTTCATGGACTGTATCTTGATCAGTCAGTGTTTTTGGAATATTTATGAAGTTGATCAAAGGCATGGTGCTAGATGTATCAGTATTACATATATTCAGGAATGGACAATCCTGTATGCCTATGGTCAACCAGCTGTAACTCGGTTTTTCAGGTGTTTTATGTTTACCTATAGATGTCATCCGTCCACTAATTGTACCAGTAGTCTGTGCGATGTTGGTTGATAATAAAAATACATTTGTTACTATTTTATTCATGTTTTCTTTTGTTGTTGACAAACTGCTGAGATAAGAGCGAAACATGTAAGGTTTTTCACGGTTTCATTTTGAAATTTTGAGAAAAGTTGGGATGTGTGAAAACACCCTTAGCGGTTAAATTCTTCAAAGTATAGACGCTAGATATATATTTATAAGAACATCTGGTAATGATTGGTTGGACTAAGGTACAGTTGCACCAACAGTCTCAAGTACCACAACCCAAACCAGTTGCAAACTGGAGACATGTAGCAAGACTGATGTCCGTGCTTGAAACCTGTCGGAGTGTTTTTCTTTTTCTTGCATGTTTCGAACACAGATTGAATTTAGTGAAAGGAATGCAGTGCGTGAGAGATAAACTCATAAAGCTATGATTTTCAGTGGGTTTTTTTTTTCAGTGTTCATCATTTAGAAAATATCACTTCCTGAAAATCTAAGGTAACATATTGACTATATTGGTTTCTCAGAGAATCAATGAAACCCTCTTGTATTGTCTTCCGAATTATTCCATAACCTTCTATTCTCATCGTGTTCTTTACAGCAGGATTCTTCACTGAATACCCAATGTAGTATTTGTTTGACTGGTGTTTTACACTTTACTGAAGAATATTTTCTTATATGACGGCAGCCAGCATTATGGTCTGAGGAAACTGGGCAGAGCCTGGAGGAAACACATGACCACCCACAGCTTGCTGACAGACCTTCCCATGTACCCCACTGTAGTGAGTGAGTGAGTGCTTGGGGTTTAACGTCGTACTCAACAATTTTTCAGTCATATGACGACGAAGGAATCTTTAGAGTGCATGTATGTGTAATGTGCCTCCTTGTAGCAGGACGGATTTCCACCGCTCTTTTATTTAGTGCTGCTTCACTGAGACGACTTACCGAAGGCAAGTAAGCCGCCCCGCCCGAGCCATTATACTGATACAGGTCAACCAGTCGTTGCACTATCCCCTTCATGCTGAACGCCAAGCGAGGAAGTTACAACTTCCTCTTTTAAAGTCTTAGGTGTGACTCGATCAAAAATTGATCCTGGATCTACCGGTCCTGAAGCGGACGCTCTACCAACTGTGCTATCCGGGCCGGTCCCCACTGTAGTAACAGTACAGCAAGATTCTTAACAGAGTGCAGTACAGACCATGCAATTTTATGGGCCTTGCCTACAGTGTATTTGTAGTGACCATTATGTTACCGCTTTAGTATGATACCACACAAAATTGAACCTACTACGGTAGTCCAGGTAAAGTGATCCAGGACAATCTAAGCAACACAGCAGCTTGAATCTGCCCCAGACTGCACAGTGCAGACTTGTAGTGGAAAGCCATTTGTTTTAAAAACAGGTTTCAGTGTGTGTCATGGCATATACCATCCAGTAATTACTTCTTGTGTAAATCAGCTTATAGCAGTTAGTGAAGACTAGGCCCAATTTCTAGGCATTAGAACAGTTTAAAATGAGACCCAAAAGAAACTGTGCCTAGAGTAAAACGTTGGACAATAACTTATGACCTCTTATATCATGTCACACAAAAATTTCTATTAGCAAGGTGAGCTCCAAGTGTATCCCGTATTAGTGAAAGGCAAGCGAGTCTCCGAGTCGAACAAATGCCATCTAGGTCCTGAGAATATTGGAGGTAGGGAAATCTTGAAAATTTCCTGTTTGAGGCCTGGACGAAGCCAACACCTCTGATGTCCTATAGACACTAGAAGACAAGCATCCTCCACCAATACAGTTATGACTACCACTCAAAATATTACTAGACATTATTTGCGGGAATGAATACTTGGGGTTTAGTGTTGTACTTAACAATATTTCAGTAATATGAGGAGTCATCATCATGATGTGTGTGTACATATACTGTGTCTTCCTGTGTTCATGCCGCCAGTGCTGCCTCCAACGATGTATCATGCCGAAGACACCAGATGTAACACCCCACTCAGTCACATCACACCAACACTGGACCAATTAGTCCCGTTTCTTAGCCTCTCACTGCTGACCCCCAAGCGAGGCAGCAACAAGTACCATTTTTTGGGGTTTGATCCTGGGTCTCCCGGCTTGGCAGGTATGAGGTCTGAGGTTACTTTAGGATGTCACACAATACCAACACTTCCAGGAACAACAAACTCCAGTGGTTCATTTATATGTAAAAACTGCATTTACTTTTCCTTCAAGGTGGTTTACAGGCTAACAAATTACATTCAAATAAATCATTCTGGCAATTCCAATTCAGGGTAAACCACAGCACATTCCAATTTGTCAGCTGATTAACTCAGCAACAATTGCCTGCATGAATTTGTTCTCAGCCAGGCAGGTAGTTTTTGCCGCTCTGTCTTAACGAGTAATCTTGAATGTGAAGCGACGTGTCCCTAAGTAATGCATCAGAAGCCCTCCTCATTAAGTCTCACCAATGTCTGTTAACAGCATGGCCAGGGTAAGGTCTGAATCGTCAACACCATATACAAATGACTTAGCAAGATCTCCTGCAAATTTCCCATTGTATTAACCCAATTTTCTGAATTACTAATTTTATCATTTCAACACTTGCTGGTGTTTAGATTTAAAATGTCACTTCAGAGTTAAGTCCACTGCCCAAGATATGTGTGCAGGGTTTTAAAAAGAAAATTAATGAACAAATAAAAGGAAACTTATTAATGAATTGCAACACTTTCAAAAAGCTTGACCCGAATTTAATATTAAACATTTAGCATGCTATCAATTTTCTGTTTAGCCAAGAATGAGGTGAGGAAGCTGATGAATCAGCCGAGATAGCCCCAGTCACTTGAAACACAACATCGCCTAAGTATGATCCAAGGACAGGACAACAATTACACAGCAGTGTTTTTTTTTTTTATAATCAAGAGTTGTCTGACCTTGGAAAGCCAGTCACTATTGTATGATGTTCAGCAAATGTAATCTCAGCTTTCCACTATTTTAGTCTTAACATTGAGAGTAATCCCGCTTAAACCATGCTTATCTATAGCAAAATAATAGCTTATTACAGAGTATTAGATTAAATAATTTTCAAATCAAATTATCCCCAACATTTATCTCTCGGCGATGATGGTTTCTGTCCCAGAACATCATACGATGAAAGCAGCACAAGATGAGAATGAGCACAGATCAACGGAGTTATTTCCCTTAGATCATTGAGCATAGGCCATATCTAACTGCAGCCCAGGCCAGATTTCTTCTTGGCAAAGATATCCTTTAGGTTGACATTAACCTGGAGCTTCTGACGAGGGGCTGGCGTGGAGTCAAAGCAAAATCTGAAAATCACACACAAAAAATGTCAGAATATATGAGATGGTACAAATCGGCCTACAAAGTTTGAAGGAACTAGAAACCCTGAAAAAACTTTTGCCACACTGTGAAATTTCTGGGATTTGACAATGAATAACCTAGTTTATAAACTTTCCTTTTGGACACAACATGGACATGACTTTTTAATAATTTAGGTAGTAAAAATAAATAAAACACTAAGAACACAATATTTTAGTGTGGCAGTACTTACCATTGTGAATGTATTAAAACCCCTAAATAAACTACTTACACAAACACATTTTAATTTCTCACGATGATTTGTAAAGTGCTAAAAAAATTTACAGTACTAGTAAAACATAAAATAAAATAATGAATAAGACTGTAGGAATATCAATATTCATATTTCTACCTGATAAATCTTTTTTTTTTCCTTACAAGACTTAACTCTTATTGTACGAAATGGAAGACATTGTCAAGTAAGGTATCAATGCAAACTTTCTCTCAGAGTTGGCAAATTCTCAGACAGGTGCCTTAACATTATCAAATATTTTCATTTTTATGTCATTTTGCGGCAAAGATACCCCTCAATGCAGAACTTTTTACCTCTTGAATTCCTCGAGTTCTCTTTCAAAGTCATCCATTTCACCTCCTTCCAGATCTGAGTCTGTACGTGGCATGAAGATTTCATCTGAAGAGAAAAACACCCCTCCACTTTAGAAATAATGCAAAACATTCCATCTCAACACACACATTTTTTACATCAAAGGAGAATTAAGTTTATGTGTGTGTTCCTTTTCTAATACTTTGGCTTTTGTCCAGATCAGCTGCATTCCTTTGTGTAATGATTTGGAATGTTCTCTCTATGACGTACACGTTTTTCAGGGAAACCTGACTTCAGAGGCAGCACTTACACGGCACAATAACCTACACTTTGGCCCAGCCACTATACAAATCAAACGTAGCTTATTCTTAGACAACTTCTCACAAAAACTAAATACGATACCCTGGAAAACTTACCAATATGATTGATATCTTCATTGTTACGATTCTTCTTGTTTTTCTTCTTATTTTTCCCTGTCTGGAGTTTATTCTGCAAACAAAACCATGTTCGAACATTTCTGAGAAGTTGCATAGTTACATACTCTTAGTAAAAACAATCGAAAACAATTAATTTAAGCCTTTGGTAAATGAAGGAAGTTTTGCTTTTCCATAAAGCCCTCAACAATAATACAGCAAAAGATGAAGCTCACAAGAGCAGAAGTCATATGGTTTTTAAGTTCAAAAAAAAAAAATCATGAATTCAGGCGTGAAACCGGACATGGAAACTGCAAACCCTATCTAGAATAACACAGTGTGTAACATAGTGCCACCAACACAGCATATCTTGAAGGTTCATTGAAGTAGAACATATAAACAAGGCTTTATTCAGCTGGAAAAGTATGATGAAGCCTTCGCTTTTCATTCCAAAATAGTGACAAAGAGATAAAAGTACAGTGCACTGTAGCCCTCAGTCTGTTTTTATGATGTAGTAACAGTGAGATATTCACAGTTAAACCTTACAGGTATATATGGTTAAGGTTTTGGATTGATGTAGGAGAAGTTTCAAGATTGAACAAGTATGTCCTACCTGCTCCTGACTACGGAGAACCTGTTCGCCACTGCGGAGGTTCTGCTCTGCTGGGTGATGAACCCCATTCTCCCCAGGGCGGGCCTTAGGAGGGCTCGGCTCTGTCCTGCTGAACACCTTCACAGACTGGGTGGGAGGTTTGACGGGCTGGCTCGATGGTTTGCTCACGGCTGAGGGCTTCACCTTATCCTTCTGGGGCACTGTCCACTTCTGGCCATTGACCTGACAGTTGGCCTGCTGTATGAGAAGGCCGTTACGGGCTTGGGTAATAGGCGACTGTGGGCCTCCGTTCAGGTTATTCAGGTTGTTCTGCTGCACCTGGCCATTAGGCTTCTTAAGTCCCTTCCTCTGGGCATTGTTAGCCATCACCTGGGAAGATTTATCAGGCTGTGACGGGGTCGTACGAGGGGAGCTGCTACTACTCACCATGCTATGGCTGGCACTCACCTGTGAGCTAGGTGGTGCCGTACTTGTCACAGTGTTAACCGAGCGAACTATCTTGGTTGTGCTACGTTTTGCCACCTGCTTAGGGCTGGCTGGCTGAGCTGGGCTACCATTTGCTTTTGCTAGAACTGAAGTTTCCATCAGAACTCGTAACTTCTCTTCCTTGGGTTTAGATTTTGAGTTATCATTGCTGGTCGGCTTGAGTGAAGTTGAAGACTGGGCAGTTTTCTTATCACTGATCACATGGTTGGTTGTTGTTGTTGCTGGCTGCTGACGAGTGGCAGATTTATTCTCACAGATAACAGAGTTATCAGCCATACAGGTATTCAACTCACTATTGTTCTCCTTACTTGAGGCAGTTTTAACGTTTTTTTGAGAGTGTGTTTTATTGGCTGCATCTTCCTGCACCACAGCAGACCTGACACGTGCCTTTTTCTTCTTGCGCTGGGGACCGGGGGACTCCTCACCTTCCAGATACCTCTCCAGTTCTTCTTTGTGAAAACGATGAGATGTTTTGCGGTTGGACTCCGCGGAACACGCTTTGGCAGCTTCCTTCTTAGCTTTCTCTGCTTGTCGCAACCTTTGCCTTTCCTCCTCCATTTTTCTTGCCCTTTCTTCAGCCTAAAAACACAAAGATTGACATTCATATCAGTCAAAATCAGAAAGGCGCAATACAGAGAGATTTGCTGAAAGGAACTTTCATGTTTATGTCACAATACCTTTGTTAAATCTGTCACTTAGTCACAAAATTTGTCCCTAAGCAGTTGGTCTCATTTTTACAATTATGATGGTCAATTTGTTTTAGGTCACATTTCTTTACGTTAAATTGAAATTGCCACCGTCACAGAATTCTTTTTTTTTGTCACATTTCGTAACAAGCAGTTATTCCTGAGATGTGTGGTAGTGAATATAACAGAGTTCTTCATTCTGAAAACTCCCCTTATGATAGCAGTACAATATAAATTGGAACATTCCTTAGCGTCACAAAATCTGATGCAAATAACAGTAGTTAAAAAGCTCTTGTGAGTTAACAAACCTTGCGTTGTTTCTGTCGCGCTCTCTTCGCAGCCTTGGCACTAAGTTGTTTATCTTTGGGATCATCCACACCATTTATAAACTTGAGCAACTCATCCAATCCTTTCACTTCAAGTGGGTCTTTTGACTTGGAGGAGGCTGTGCAGATCGAGTTGATGGGTTTGGGCATGTCATCCTGCTTGGCTTCATTCTGCACAAACAAAATTGCTCAGATAAACTTACTCAAATAAAATCAAATTGATAAAAGAGCACAAAAATGGGGGGTCTGGTAGCATTTTCACACCATATTCATATGATTTGAATTCATTGAATGGTGTTTAATGTAATATTCCAGAATATTTCATGGCATTTATACAACAGCAGTCACTGAAAGAGAAAACTCTCTGCTCTTGGCAAAGTCATTGGCAGTTATCTCCCTATATAACCCACAGATTTTCACAACTGGATCTAGCTCAATGAGTACACCACATTGGTGGAAAGAAAGAGGTCTCCAAATAAATTCATGTCAACCATTTATTGCCACAAGGTCCCCAGTTTACCAAGTTATAAGTCTTTGTCTTTATTACCTTCCTTTTCAACCGCAGTCTCAACCGGTCTCTCATTTCTGCATAGTTTTTGCTGGTTGGTAGACTGGGAGGCTGTGAACAAAATGTATGGAAGTACATTATAAGATTAAGTATATAGAACTCATATTTATTTATTTCTTTGATTGATTGGTGTTACATCGTACTCAAGAATATGTATCTTTTACGACAGCAGCCAGCATTATAGTGCGAGAAAACTGGGCAGAGCCCAGGGGAACGTAACTAATACTTCAAATAGATAATATAATAAATCAAGACCTGACATGCTCAGTGCCAATGCAAAAGTTTGTGGTAAACTCATTTCAACTTCACGGTGGAAAAAACACAAAAATTACATCAAGTTCAGATCAAAGAGTGTGAAATGTTAGTTGTAAATTTGGCCTTTAAACTGAAAATTGAAAATAATTTTGGTACGGTGGGTATTTGGGACCACCTCTTGGTATATGTTGTCTTTGTGTGATAATGTTATAAATGATGATTTAACACATGTTTAATAGATATATTTGCACTAGAATTTAGTCTTTTGAGCTAAAACATGTGTTCAGCCTGGATTTTGATCACATTTATATCTTAAATACATTCATAAATCATATCATAATTCAAACTAAATACATATATTTGGATAACAAATTTACATTCAAAAAAATTTATTAGGCATGCACCACATCATTAAGAACATTATTATGCGAAGACAACATCTACCAAGAGGTGGTTCTAAAAACAAAAAATATTTTCAGATATTCTTTTTCTCCTAAAAGAAAAAATCGAAAAAATAAATAAAGACCATATTTGCTCTTTCATCTGATTTTGGTATTATTTTTATGTTTTCTTCTCCTTTGGATGGTTGGTGAAGTTCAAAAACAATTAAGTATTTGAATAGCACTTGTAAGAAGCATGACCTGAAAGTATCCTTGCTAAAATAAGCTCAACACCCACACATACTAGTTTGAGGGATTACAGCCAAAAATGTGCATGTTTATGTTCAAACTTACATTACTATGGCCGAAGAATTCACAGTAGCAGCAGTCACAGTATTTGCCTTCCTTTTGGTTGGATGTGGAGGTGGAAGAACTCTGCTCAGATCCGCTGTCGTCTATGCTGTCGTAGTTATCGTCGTGGTTTGTCTCACAGTCTGGGTCAGTACATATGGTGGAAGTACCCACGCTGTTACTGCCATTGGCAGCCTGCGGAAGGGCGTTGCTACAGCCCCCTGAGTGAGGCAGTGGCGCCCCAGGCTGGTGGAGATGACTGGTGTTCCGCGGGTGTCCATGATTACATGAATGCGGAGGATTGAGGTTAATATTAGCGTTGGGCCCAATTGCCATTTTGCCTTCGTCTTTCCTGGGCAAATTGCCCCTCATCAGCTCTGGAGGGTTCCTGCCCAGTGAATGACCCCAGCAGTCCATTGCCGTGTGATTGACATGCTGCGGCTGGGATGTGGAGTGCTTAGACTGAGAGGACACATGCTTACATCGCTGCATCTTCTCTCCCGATGGCGCTATTGCAGAGTTACCTCCCATGGTGCCGGTCGCGTAACAGGAGGCATGGGCGTTAACGGTGGGAGCTGGCCATTCAACTGCCCTTGAGATATCACTTGGTGTTTGTTGGAGGTGTTTCGGCTGGCACGCCGCACTGTGGCTTTCTGACAAGACTCTGTCTGCGCAGCAGGGGGCTGACTCATGGCAGGGCTAAGAGAGGACTGCACGTCAAAGGGTCGCGAAGGCGCCATCATACTGCTGGTTGAAGAGTGGTTAGAAATGCTGGAGGTGTTGACAGGGTTCATGAAAGCACTACCGTCCATAGACAAGCCTTCACTGATAAAAGGGCCTGGGGGTAGGGGAGGGGGAGGCAGTAGATCTGTGCCTAAAGCCGCCCCGTACTTATGGCTATCTAACAACATCCGGGTGTTATAGGTGTTGTCCCACTCCCCGTAAGCATGGTACATGTGCTCCTGAAAGCCTTCTGGAGTGTCAAAGTCCAGTTTGAGGGGCACTTTGGCTGGGGGAACCACAGGCTTGGGTTGCCTCATGGGCACGTGAAGGTCATAGAGGTGTGGCTGTAGTAGTGGCCGCACGTGGCCCCGTGTGGCCGTGGATATGTGGGTAGAGGTGGAGTTCAGGGCGGGGCGCTGCAGGCAGGTGCTGGGGCAGAGCTGTGGGCACGATCTTTCCCCTTTGCTGAAGACACACGTGACACTGACACTGGCCGTCCTCCTGAGGCACCTGAAGAACACACCAACATTGTAATATACATCGATGAACTTGGGAAATTCTTCTGGCCAGTTTATTCTTTCTAAGGGGCATACCCCACTAAATGGATAGCAAAAATCTTCCAACAATGTACTGTCCACATTTTAAAAGGCACCTTAAATACCAATAAAAGCAATTACATTTCTCATGAAATATAGACATGCAAATAGGATAGTCATGTTACCTGCTGAGCTTTGGCCTGAGAGATACAGTGATGACAATCACAACTTGTCACTTTACCAACAGCATCTGTCGTCAGAGGAGGGTTGAGCTGATCCTGGGACCAGCTCTGCATGATGTCTGGGTGAAGAGGAAGTGCCCCCTGCTGGCTAAAAGCCTGGGTGTAATCTGCAGCTGACAAGGGAGGTAACTCTGAGGAAGCTTGTAATGGGAAATCTGAGGCTTGGAGAGTGGAATTCTCTTCTCCTTCCTCCTCTTCCTCATCCAGATCCTCCTCCTCCTCCTCATCTTCCTCTTCATCATCATCTTCCTCTTCGTCATCCTCATCATAATCCTCATCCTCATCATCTTCTTCCTCCTCATCCTCTTCTTCATCCTCTTCCTCGTCAGACTGACTCTCCTCTTCCACCTCCTCACCCGTCTCCTTGCCATTCCTAACAGACACAACACAAGGTTTAGTACCGAACAAGTTTTCATATGAAATGTTTGACCTAGGAAAATTATACCCGCATCTGACGACGGGTAGCACTGTAATGGGTGAAAAGACTGATGGTTTAGTCATGAACCTTTTCTGTTACAATTTAAGTCACATCTACCATGATGACCATTCTGCATGGAATGTCACTGGGTGTTTACCTAAACCATTACAGCACTGGGGTTCTCTGTCTACCTACAAGGGGAAGCAAACACTTGTAACGCATTGTCAACAGTGCCCTATATCTTCTTGAATAACAATGCCAGCCATGCTTATTCAGGACGACTTATTATGTTATGGAAATCACTAGCATCACTAAGGTAGACAGCACTGATATACAGGAGTTGCAATATTTGCCTATTTCTGTATATGGAACCCCATTTGCATCAGTTCTCCGAGTTTTTTTTCTATACAGCCATAAGGCACAGCCAAACTGAAAACATATGTACTTTAACTGTCATCTGTTTACAAACTACACGCAGACTTTCGACTTTCCCCCGGTCATACTTACTCCTTCTGACAGTCGGTTAGATGCAAGGCCAACCTGTCAGGGTCCACCATGAGTGGACTGGACTGACCACTGCTGGAGGATGTGCTGGACATGGAGGGAGGGGTCACGTCATCCAGGTAGCTTGTGGAGTCGTGATTGAAGTTAGGTGCCTGATTAGGGTTGTTGTCTACTGAGTCGGGGTTGATAATACCACAGGTTATCATGTGCATTATTGTACATTCATCACAGGGACATCTGCAAAAACAGAGAGGATTTGTTTATTTTCTTAATGGCTTTTTTACACCATGAGAAACATCAACATTTGGTACACAGAAATTCTTGGAAACATTAGGGAAAAAATCTTAATTGTAGAGTTTAATTGGAAATTCAAAGTCTCTAAGCACAGACTGATGAACTGGAAGTACACATTCGTCTTCACAGGCATGAGTGTGAATATTCAAATCTAGCTCAATATGCGTTACTCTTCAACAAAGTAGTACATCTTTATTGAAAATTCTAATTTCAATCTAAAATCTCAGACAAGAACATATTTAAGCTAAATCAGACCAAATTTTAAACCTGGGCAGCATCAAAACAGACTAAACCAGATGCACTCTTCATTTATTTCCTCCAATGATCTAACCTAGATTTGGAAGCTGTCTTGACCAGTGTACACGAATGTAAACTATATTAGGGCTGGTATGTAACTACAGTGTAAAGTTTCTGGTTATCTACGATGATGGCATCTTAATGCTATGCGTATAAGCTTACCTTTTCCAGTTACACCTTGGACAATGACATTCCTCTGGACTTGGTTTGGTGCCCTGCAGTAGATGCCTCATGGTCTCTGTAAAATGGGCTTCAAGTCTGCAACACAGGCACAGACACTGATTCACCAATGATAGCTAATTAACAGATTCAGCAACAAAGTGTATAGGGAAAAGGACCGTAACGTGCAGAAAGTTAATAAAATCAAAAAGGATCATGTTATAGCAGTCTTTTAATGCAGACAATTTCCAGCCCAGTTTCCTGATCCACATCAGATACTTTATGTTCCTGCTACTAAAATGTCGAGGCCTTGGTTTATTTTATCGGCATGATGAATAGTTTGATAAGAGAAGTAACTGCTTCTCTTACCCTGCTGTACACTCCAGCAACTGAGTAGCTGTCTGATTGGTCGATCTCTTCAACACTTGCTGCTCTAGCAACTTCCTCTGCTGTTTAAAAAACATCCAATCCTCCTTAAGCATTTTTTGCTTCACTTTTGATGCCTCCTGTAACATAAACTTTACCATTAGAAATCAAATGAATTATATAATGGGCTTAAAATCTTGAAGACTCTTTAATTTAATGATTCTCTTTCAACATTTGCAAATTGTTACTCCTGAAAGGCAACCTACTTCAGATTTATTTCATTTTCAGGTTGGTGTATGTAATAATAGTTACGTTTCACCTGCTCATTTTGTAAACTGTTTAATCTCGTATTTTATCAACATTTATGCTTCTCATGTTCTTTAAATATTGAAAATTCTTTGTGCTGTGCTGGTGTGTTTCATACTGTTCCAAACAACCAAATCAATGCTAATTGATACTTTTTACTACGAAATTTACAAACCTGTTCTTCATTATAACGTTCTATGAGTTGCTGGCAGTCTCTCCACACCACATTCACCACGGACATCTCGTCATCAAACTTGAGGTAACGCTGTAACAGGTTTGGATATCGGTCCTCGTAGCATGTCTCTTGGAAGCAGAGCCTTGCCTTTGGAGACAAAAACATCAGCATAAGGACACTGAATGGATTTAATCAAAGAAGTTTCTGCAAAACGCAATACTATGCTCTTAATTACATTTTATTTTAACAAAATTTAAATTCGTTTCATGTGGGGTTTAAGGTGATGAATGGTCTTCCACAACTATTCCAATACGCAAAGAGCCACATGATCTGCAATGGATGCTTACTGTTACCTAGGCCCCACTGAGAGCAGAAGAGCACAATCTACAAATTCCCTGTCTATGGCCCAGGATAGAATCCTAGCTACCACTGCTACCTGGTGCGGGCAGTATATAACAGCTTTTGTACCAAGGAGACTTGTTCATACAGATTCCCCAGCTTAATGGATGAAAACAGTTAACCAGGAGAAAGGTCCTGCACTTCACACAATCACACTGGATCCCCCCCCCCCCCCCCACCAACTTTTTCAGGCCAAAACCCCAATTATGCAATTCAGACAACTTGACACAAGGAAGTACAAAAAAAGTAAAAGACAAGAGGAATGTCACATAGCAGTGATATGAAATGTATGTTCCTTTACCTCAGCTGTTTGATTAGGTGGCAAACTTTTCTGCACCATGGGGTCTGTGTATGCAATGGACTGGACAGGTGTTTGTTGTGAAGCTCCAGGTAACCTTAAACTTCTTCAAATGGTCTTGTTCTTACGGGGGTCAAAAAATAAACAGATGAATCAACACAGCAATAAATTCAGCTGAAATCAAAGTTGGGCATGGAAATAGCCAAATTACAGTTGTACCTTGACCTGCTAGTCTTTGGGTATAGACACAGAATAACAAATGAATGCCTCATAAGTAAAGCTTGCCAAAAAGTAGGCTTTTGCATTCGCAAAACAAACAATTCCTTTCTTGTCAATGAAGTCATCTCAAACATCTGGACTATAGTTTTCACTCCAATTTATCAAATAAAATCTATATTACTTCTGCCAACTATTTTAGATGTTACTCTATTTTACAACTTACATGGCCACAATTTAGGATTCAGGGTCCCGGTACCAGTTTCAAAATGGAAGAACCGCTTTGACATGTACATGCAACAATTACTGCAATACAATATTTACAATGCTGCTCATTGTGTACATAATGCTGTGAGACTTATATGAAACAGGTGTCTGGTGTAATGACTTACCAATTCCTGTAGCAGTCCAGCCAGCTTATGGGCTGCTTTACAGAGCTGAGAGTACTCCTCTAGTAATCTTCCCACAAACTCCCTCGCTTCAGCCACTGTCTTGTGCCCGCCCGTCAGTTGACGCAAAAGCGTCACCCTTTTTTCTAACACAAATTGACGAGCTTGGGATTCAAGACGACGGAAGAGTTGATGGGGGTCCCGGCTACACAGCCTGTGATCAAGCAGTTGTGAAGAAGCAACTTCATGTTAGAGTAATACCAATACAATATACTGGACAAAAAAGATAATCTTCCATATACTGATGACAAAAAAAAAAAATACACTAAACAGGAAATTTTACAACCTGGCTGTCTCATGCTATAACAGCATAGTCAAAGGTAGCATTCAGAGGATACTCTTTGATTTAAACAGAAATACTGCTAATGTTAATAATTGTATTTCTTTAAACAGACACAACAATTCTCCAATGATTAAGACATAATGAAGAAAATTTCATCTATCATGGATTAATATGCCCAAATATGGCATCAAGAACAATCCCACAACAAGTACATGTATGTAGTTTATATAATCACACAGAAAGGTCACACAACTGGTACAATGTTATATACTTTAAGTGATCCAAAAAGAAAATCACTCGTCAAGTAAATTCGTAATCTCCAATATTCAAGTGCACAATGAGACATTTACCTATGGACAAGTTCTGTTATTCTGTCCTCCTCCGGCATGGTGAGCTCGGGATCAGGGGTAGATAACCCCTCCTCTACAGACTCCCCATTACGGTAGATCAGCCAAACAGCCTTCCTCAACTCCATCCAGCACTTTTGTAATTCTTGCGTTTCTCTCTCATGCTCAGCTTCTATTTGTCTGTAAGAACAAGACTCGAGATTTCAGAATTACAGATCACAGCATATCTGAAGTTAAAAGACAAAAGCAAACAGGACAGTGACTGTGAATCAGATCAGCTGGTGATTACTGTCAATAATTACAGATTTTTCAGGTACTTTACACAACTGTCACTTGTTCTTATAAAACTTGACAGAACACCATTAACTGCTATTTCCATTTAATACAACATTAGCAAGTCACAATATAAAATGCAAAAAAGCTATCAAATCATCCTCTATAAATTCCATTAATAGCAGCAAGTGACATTTATGCACTAGACATAAATCAATTTTTTTCTTTTCCAGGAAATGTTTCAAATTTGAATGAAACACTGTTAATGTCATATACCACCGAACAGTACAGACATAGCAAGACAACATAATATTACATCGAAACTAGCTGTGTTCCGTACACTAAAGCTACATCAAGAGCAAAACAGTAATAGAATCCTTACCTGCGTTCTGTGCAGGCTTCACAGGTGCACACACTGCCATTGACAGAGCTGGACTCCCCAGCAGGTACTGTTGAACCCAAGTTCATATCCGATAAAAACGGTAATGATGTGGAGTCCACGGTGAATTCTTGGTCCTGTTAAAAAATATACAACACGTTCATATATTAAGTGAGAGTGGAAATTTTCTGTTATCAAAGCCACTTCTAGCACACCTCTAAAAATGACAAAATATGAGTCAATAGCTGCTCCATCATATATGTTTATTTAAACATACAAGTTGTAACAGGAACTAACTTCAGGAAGTTATGGAAAAGTCAAGTGATATGGTCATGCAGGCATTACCACACCTGACATGAAAGCAATAAAATTTCCAGCACTAATCTGATCAGCGAGTTGCAAACAATATCATGTTCGAAAAATCACTATTTTACAGCTGTGGAAGTTCTGCTGAAATTTTATCTACACCATTCATTTTAACAGCAAAAATACAATCATTCAATAATAATGCTGATGAACTGGCAGAGTCACAACTTTTATTAATGTTCTTCAATGCTCAGTAATACTTCAATACTACTTTCTTTAAGGACTAAAATATCAAAATACACAACAATGTGTAAAAAGACGATATAAAAGAGAAGATACAGCACCCAATGTTATCATTTGAAATGAACATGTTGTATATACACACCACAAATGTAAATGTACAGAGATATGCTCTTCACTATCTAAAGGTAAGGATACTGATATATTTTAACTGATCTACATGTCCTGTACCCAGTCACCCTGTCAAGGAAAAATGACAGAAAATGACACAGTAAGGAGCATGCCTGCAGAATACAGCGACATGCTGTCCTACACTGTACACAAGATCACAGAGTTGGGGGAGACAGGCAGGATAAGGACTCTGCAATCAGCAGGCCTGCTCGGGACAGTGCCTTACCAGAAATGAAGTGTCAAGGGATGACAAGCCAGTCTTTTTCTCCACCTCTTCCACAGACCTGCGACAGTTAGGGCACACCCATAGAGGAAGCTGTAAAACATACCAGCAAAATCCCAGTTAAAAAAAAAAAAAAAGAAAAAATTGCAAAAAGGGATATTGTTGAAGCCACATCTGGCTGACACACTTTAAACTCTATGGCTCTGCCAGACAATACAAGGACTGCTTCTGTTGATACCACAGCGGGTTAGCATTGCAGACCAATCTGAACATCTGCTTTGCAAATCAAAAACGGACAGGATTACTTAAAGAAAGAAAGATGAACCCCTGGAGCCAAAATCCCATGTGGCACATGTGAAAACACATTACATATACATGCAAAATCTTCAGTCATGTCCTCCATGAATCATCATACACTATATGGTCTTTCTTCATACTGTGTCTTTTCATTAGAAGGTACTTATCAGAGGAAACTCGTCTGAGGAATCCCCTCCCTCTGCCAAACAAAGCCTAAAACTGGCCTTTGTTTACTTCTATGAAAGTGTAACATGCACCAAAAAACGTAACATCTCCTGAGATACAATATTCAGTTTCAACAACATAAAGATACCATAATTTGCAGGTATATGTGGTCCAAGTCTATGAACAAGATCAGGAACTGCTGAAACCTGGACTTCAACAACACAATCCTTACATGATTGCTTTTGCCTAACAGCTGTAATACATACTAGAAATAAATCATTTAAAATACTTCACATCCAGGATATTATTGTACAAAATAGTATTCAGTAACTGTTAACAGCAATATTCCAAAGAAAATCAGTCACTCAGAACTATGAAATTTACAGAAAAAATCCTTGAAGTAAAATAAAGTAAAATAATTTAAGTCTGCAACAACTTCTCCCTCTTCATCTGGTATAGTTTGTAAATTAGGGTACAGGTCTATTGCTCCACATACAAAAAACAGGAGGGTAGCAAGAAGGAACGGATGTATAACCTAGATATCCACAGTGAAACATGTTCCCCATCTATATGTACCCCAAAGTTTGGTTTTTTAATACACTCCACACAAAATAGGTCAATTGGGTACTGTGTATCATTCCTCTTTTTACTCCTTTCAGTCTTCAATTTCAAGTATTATTCCAATTACATGTATCTGAACAAAATAAACATAATTAGTGCAGTGCAGTGCAGCAGTTATTTCTATGGTGTTTGACTGTTCCACTTTACTGCCCTACATTATAATAAATGTAAATATACATGCACATATTTTAAATACGTAGCAATTAACATTTTTACATCCAAGGGATCTATTTGTTTCTACACAACATACGATCGATAAACTACTGAACTTCTTATGGAATATATGAAGTGTTAAGACTCAATGGCATTGTAATGGTATTGTTATACATGTATATGATATAGGGTGAAGCCTTCCCACAATATCCAGGTCAACAGACTGAATCATTCATAAATGCCATATCAGGTACATATACCATGTGCAGCGATGAAATGGTTGACTGTACTCTTATACACTGTTCAATATAAGCTTGAAAAAAAAAAAACAAGTTTATGCACCTAAAATTTACTTTTCACAGTTTTTTTCAGGTAAATGAACGTATCATGTTCAAACATTGATCTTCATCCATGATAATTACCATCATAATGGATAACCTATGTCCCATTTGCATACTCCAAAGATGGACTGTTTCTGTTGTAAGCATTCTTAATTACTAGCAGTATGCTACGTCTAAGTATCAGTCATTCATTAGACATGAGGCAATATCACTATCACTGAATAATTTCTAGACTTACTGCTGACAATGTGCTAGCATCTTCGCTCTTGTTTTTATCATCTGTTTCTGAAAAGGACAAAAAAATGCACAATATATTTTTTATTCAATATTATATTACTCAATCCAATTCAATACAAAACACTGTCCCATTGAGATTACAGGAAGCTGGCCATCACTATTTCACACATGGAGGACCATACTAATAAATGAATAAATCTCCTTGTGCATGTATAGTTACTTCCCCAAAAAGTGTAACATTTTTGAAAGCATTTTTATCACAACTTGTAATCTGTTGTGAACCGCTAACACTGCCCATGCATGGTCATAATCAAAATTTAAATGAATGCATACCACCATTCCTTAAGTGCATTTTTTTAAACACAGAAAGATTGAAGAATTAATGTGCCAAATGTGGCAAAAGCCGAAGTGTGACAGCCTCTCTATGCTTGTGTAATGCAAAGCACCCTGAATCTGCAGTGTCACCATTCTCAAGCTATTATTATACATGGAGATCCCTGGTGGATGATTTCCCAACTCTCAGGGGTGAGAAATTACATTATGATTAAGGCTCCCCTGGGATATAAATGTCTGTGCAGAGGAGCATCAGGCCTTGTACTAGTCACAGCTTTATTAGTTACTGTATACAATTTGATCAATATATCCCCGTCTGGATGTTAGGTCTATATTACTGCCTGTGCATAAAGTATGTCTATAAAATTGACTATTCATGTATTAAGTCTGTTAATATATGCAATTCTCTCATGTTTTCTTTGACACTAACTCGGAACACATCCTTTTTGACTGTACACTTTTATAAGTCTGCATAATTATTTTTCCAAATCAATATCTCTCCAGCGTACACTCTGCCTAAACCAGCACACTGATCTGTCAGCTTCACATAGTAGTTAAAGGAAAAGACCTCTAAAAATCGAAGTATGCATCACTAAATAGACCACTTAAAACTGTGCATAAATATACTTTCATTTATTTTCTTAGCTTTTTGTGAAGAGTATTAAAGGCACTCAAACATTTGAATTCTAATGTGGGCTTTACTATCAGATGTAAGGAACTCTGACGTCACAGGAAGTTTTTCCAGCTCAAATCACTACACTGAATGTTGGAATAACCCTTTTACCAATGAGTGAAAGATTACTAAAATAATGTTCTCAAAAATTCCTTCATTCTGGTGAACATCAGGACAAAAACTTTTCAGCTTTCTTTTACTTTCAGATACATAAAATTCATTGCACACTATAACTGCGAAACAGGCAGAAAATGCAATACACTTACACTTAAGTAAGGCAAATCCTGATTGGCTGAAGTCATACAGAACTTTGGATGTAAACATCATGTGCTGAACTCATTTATTGGAAAACTTTATATTTTGACTGTGGGACATGGATTTTGGATCTATTGAAATAGTCAGCTTTAAAATGAAATGATGAACCATACTGATGTGTGAATGAGCCATGCCAAACAAAGCTGTGGTAAGGCTTATTGCTTCACAAGACTCTTACCCATCTATGAGGAAAGTGACACTTCAGGCCGACAAGCGCAGAACATCATTTTGTCTTTCTCTCTTTTTTCTTTAGCTAAAGCAATGAATTTATCTTCTTTGCAAGACAAAACCAGTTTGTGACGCTTTACATGTATTTGAAAAGCATAAATAGCATCAGTGATTCTTTTGATTTATGTCTCACCCCCTCAACAAACACATATTGAAAAGGAATTTTTGTGAGCTATATGTACACGTAGTGATAAATGGAGCAAAGATTGCAGGAGCAATTTCATATTGTGACCGTAATAGTCATGTGGTTTATTTATCCGACTGGAGTTTTGTGCCATTCTCAAGAATATGTGTTATTGGTAAAATGAAGGTACATGTACAGCAGTAACCCAGGGATGGGTTCTTTCTAAGTACACATTATTTAAAAAAATATCCCAAAAATAACTTTCACTGCTACTGGAGCAAGAGAGAATTCCACATCAGCTCAGCTAAATTAAATACTCAATATTGGCAGACTTTTCCTCAACAATTTTGCAACACATACTCATGTTGATACACGAGTAGGTTGCATACACCAAGTTTACTGGTATGGTAATCAACATAAGCTGAGGGATTTAATTACTCTGAATGCAACTTTTACCCATGATATCCAACCTTGTCAAGATCTAGTATCTATCTTGCCTGTAGAGACCATACATTACATGTTTCTACACCCTCATTCCATTTATTTATTTATTTATTTGATTGATGTTTTACGCTGTACTCGACAACATTTCACTCACATTTCACTTTTCACAGCAGCCAGTATTATGGTGGAAGGAAACTGAGGGGTAACACCTTTGCTCCATGCACCAAGTGTTTAAAATGAACTTCTCTTATCTCCTATAAATTAATAACTGGAGACTTACATTTGATGTTGATGTGACCATGTGAATATTCAATACACATTCTGACATAACACAATCATTTTTATGAACAAGGGTTATGCGCATGTACATTACAATCGGTATTTCGGCCACTGTTAATGTCCTAAATATCCGTCAAAACAGCCAATAGTTTTACTTAAGATCACAAACTTTACATCAGAAATATACAAACCTTCTTTGACTTTGGAGGCATTTGGAGGGTCTGGCCTCTCACAGCGACATAATAAACACCGTTCACCCCCCAGGTAAGGGTTGGGGCCTCGGCTCAGGGGTGGCATGGGGCTATCACAGTCATATGGAGCATCCATGAACTTCTCAATCTCCTTAAGATCCTGAGAAACAAAAAAAAAAAAAAAAACGAGTCCCTTTAATAAATATTGCAAAGCCCCATCTATAATTCACTCCCAAAAGAATGACTTCAATCATAATCTACAAAAGTTTCTAAAACTGAGAAATTCAAATCATGTAGGTATTGTAAATGATTTCTGTAAAGGAATTTAAGTAATATCTAATTTTTAGCAATGTCACAGACGGGAAAAATTTGAAAATTAATTCAACAACAATAAATGCGCATGCCCGAAAACATAACACGTAAATACATATCTGAAATTACAACAGACATATACCAGTACAAAATATTCTGCCTAAGACCTTAGCCTAGAGCAAAATAATATGGACATTGACAGTTAAGAACTCAAAGCTAACATGAATATTATAGGCAACTTGCTGGGAGATCTCTTATTATTTATTTATTTGATTGGTGTTTCATGCTGTCCTCGAGAATATTTCACTTATACGATGGCGGCCAGCATTATGGTGGGAGGAAACCAGAGAGAGCCCGGGGGAAACTGACAACCATCTTGCAGGTTGCTGACAGGCCTTTCCACATACGACCGGAGAGGAAGCCAGCATAAGCTGGACGTGAACTCACGGCGACCGTATTGGTGAGAGACTGCTGGGTCATTACGCTGCGCTAGCGCGCTAACCAACTGAGCCACGGAGGCCCCCCGGACTCTTAAGATCTAGACTCTTAAGGTCTAGCATACATTTCAGAAACAAAAACCTCTTCAAACTTAACAAGGTCCATAAGAATTTGGGCAGTGTGGTTAATCTTCTGTTTTCATTGTTTTTCTCAGCGTGTAGATGATAATTACAGGAGGTTAATTCACATAAAAACTCATTTACTGCTCACTGACAACAGTTTGAGAATAAGCAGGTGGAGGTTCAATCTACAGCTGGTACACCTGAATAAGCAAAAGGAAGTGTCAACTGTACAGGAATACATCTCATTTTCTTGCATATGGTTTTGTACGAACAGCCATGGAAAATCCACGCGCCTTTCACTATCCCTCCTGATGTTTTTATTCAACAATATGCCAGTAACCATGGTGACAAGCTGACTATGAAGTAAAACCATAACAGAATCTGGTCAATTCAGCAACATCGGTAGAAGCGTTCAAATATTTATTGTACACTAATACCCACATTCTGTAGAAACTGAACGTGTAACAACTTTCTTTACTCTCAAACATGTATATATCCATTCTATTTCAACCCAATGAAATGTGAGCTGTATTTGAGGGAACAGACATTTGCCATTATGTTCTCTTAACTGTCATGTCTAACAGAAATCACAACAAGCGAGGTGAACCAGTTCTTAACAGTAGCACCTTGAATGCTTTCATTTAGTATACAGGTATGTACACATAACAAAGGTATCACTTAATCATGAAAGGAGATATCATACTACAGTTCAAGATTCATATTACAAGAGAGCACAGATGAATGCACCTCAGCACCTTGACTTTGCATGTCAACCTGGAGTGAAACTGCATGTATTAATCAACATCAGCATCTGGCCTCAGGATCAGATCAATCTTAGATTTGGGTCAAAATTTCAAACCATTTAAAAATAATTATTTCTCACATAATAGGAGGAAAATATTGCTTGACAACGTAAATTCTGGGTAAGTTATTGTACAACAAATTTCCCCTCAAGGGAAAGGAAGTTTTTAATGACTGAAATTTTGACTCCAGTCTAAGATCGGTTTGTTATCCCTGGGCCTGATTCACAGAAACTGTTTCTTTCTTTTAACAGTAAAGTGATCTTTTAGTTCATGTTTGACATACTTGTCTTCATGGTGATATCCTTTGACCTAAATTAATTTTAACCATCCTTTGACCTACATTAATTTTAAACATCCTTTGGCCTACATTAATTTTAATCAACATGTTTAAACTCTGTTTTTCTCAACATTTTGATCAGTGCTGTCAACATGTGGACAAGATGAAATGGGGCGCACATGTGTATGAAATGTAACACAACACTGGCAATCCCAGTACCTGTGAACTCCACATGATGATCTTTTGCAATTTTCACATGTTGTACACTCTGCATGTATCCTCAACTCGTATATCATGTATATTTCTTTCTTTTCGTCAGAAACGTGCAATCAACAACATGTCAGGTATCTGGTGGCTACATGTTTTAGATAAACTGTGATTAAACATGTTTGCATAGAGCTCCATACCCTGTTGTGCTGACATGGCCAGCGTTAAATTTAGGAAAAATCACTGAAGGTCTTAACTCAAGCCATCAGCATGTAGGAGATGTTCAAACAGCATCACAATGCTGTGTTTGGCCTGGTGGCTCCTTATGCGGTGCGAGAAGGCAGAAACTTCCAGGGATGGCCAGGGGGAGAAGGCGTGGAGTATTTATAGAGGGAGCAGCATCTGGTCAGATGCCTATTACAGCCGCTTGACAGAAGCAATCAAAATCAGAATCACAGCTGATCAGTGTATGCTAAGCTCTTCAGCAGTAGGGGTGGGTGGGTCGACAGTCAAATAGATGTAGATAAACACTGCAACAACCCCCTACCCCCTTCACTGGTCAAACACAACTAACAAGCCTCATTGGAACAGTTAAACTGCAAGCTACAAAGCACTCATATATGTATATGTCTGCACCACTACCATCAGTATGCAATCTACTAACACATGCATGTAGATTACACTTGATATGCATAAACATTAATCGCATACCAGCACTAGGGCATACATGTATATGAAGAACATGGTAATTAATAAATACAGATGGGCTAAATGCAATTATGTATGTCGCATATCCAGACCAGCGTTCAAGGACACGTCAAACAACAGAGACATCATTGTGGAAAAAAAGTATCAGGCTGCATGCACTAGTCAATAACTTCAATATATGCTGTTGGTTACTTACACAGAAAACCCCTTTAAATGTGTGTGGCTGTACATTTACATACAAAACTATTGTATGTTCAAGTTAAACCCACAGATACCCACACAGCACCAAACACATTAAGAAATATCCCATACTGTGTCTTGTGGGTCATGATTTTCACATCACAAGAACTGAGTTTGTACCATTCAAACCTTAAATATTCCATTCAATTTATGTATACTGATATACTTGTGAATGTAAATTGTGAAACATTGTGAATCAATTACCATAAACATGGACATACATCACCTACAATATATGTACAATCTACCTCATGTACCTCCACATTTTGGCCAGATTTGTTCATTTAAGTCTTGAAATGTCAGCAAAATTATTCTTGACGAAAGCTAAATATATACATAACACTCGGGCTCTACTATACAGTAAGTGTGATTGTTTTCAGTATCGTACTACATGTACATTGACCCTGGTGCTGTCCACACTTAATCAGCTGCCACACATTGCATATTGTTTCTGTTTATTCAATAATATCCATCAGGACAATGAAAACAATGTGATTATAAAAATGATCAGTTCATGTAGATTGTAAGTTTATATGACACATTTAAATGTCACAGCCCCGTGTTACATAACATAGGACACAATGATGAAAATTCTAATGTGCTGCAGTTCTGTATGTTTAAAAGCCTGTACACTGTATCAACAAGGAAATCTCAACACACCTCCTCTTCCAAGTATTCAATAATTTAGATGACCACATCAAGTACTCTAGACATAACATCCACTTCTACACCCACCAGGGAAATTAAATACCCTGGACCTTGCTTAATAATCAGCCATGAATCCATGTTTTTGTTAAAAAACCCTCTGCTGCACAGCCCACACTACACCCACAAGTGATCAATACGTGCGTATATGGCATGCACTGCCTCAGTTTGTCTCCTGAACCACTACAGGACTGATCTACGATCTGGATCTACGGTGACGCAGTTACCACACTGTTCTCCATGTCACAACCTCTCACTTTCATAATGATAAAATGTTCTCAATTAATATTACCTCATTGAGGCCGGTGTCAGGGATATGTCATAATATGAAATGTTAGGTTATCATGCCTCAAGATAAAAACAATGTGAAAATATCCCCTCCGAAGACATTCTTACTCGCAACAGTATAAGTAAATGTGTTATTTGTAGAAATAAATGCACCCAATACTGTCATATATTCAAGATACTGTCTATTAGGAATATACAGAGTGTGAATTAAGAAAAGAAAGAATAAAAAGGATATCTCTTTTACTCAATGTAGTAACAGAAATCACTACATATTCGTACGAAATTTAGTGAACAAAGCCTATGGACAAGCTTTAAGATTAAGAAAAAGCTAATCTACTTTGCACAACAACAAACCAAATACATGCATATCTGCTGCAATGGTCATTACATGTCCATGAGACCAGAATATTTATGGTCATAATCTTGCTTATGCACACTTAATGGGCTTAAGGTACATTAGCAATGAAACGTATGGTGATTTCAAATTGACAAATATCAAATGAATGATGTAAAATTCAGATTAAATCAGATTAAATTAATGTAACCCTATGGCAAAACCTGTCACAAAAACCTCAGATAACAAAGTAGTACGGTCAAATGGTACATGGGCTATTGATAATCGCTATTTGTTCACAGCAAAACCGATCAATGACACTTACTCCAGCCCGGCTTACAGAAGAGCTGTCAGTAACTTTCTCAGACCATTGGCTCAACACTATAGCTGCCACGTTTCTAAGTTTAGGACAAGACAACAACATCGAAAATTTCACTATCCTCTGACCGGCTGTTTACTTTTTCATTTCAGCAACCCTTACTTTTCAAATATTGTCAAATGTCTACCATAATTTGCCTTATATTCATAACAAGTTTACTAAATCCACACATGTATATAATCATACATCATAACAACAGAAAGAGAAGTCTTTGCAGGAATTAATAGATAAGTAGGACAAGGCAGAATTCCTCACTTCAGATGAGCAAAGAATTTATTCATTTGATAGGAGTCAAACACTACACTCAACACTATCACTTACCAAACAGCTACATGTGCCCTCTTTATGGATTCTTTGTTTTGCTTTGCATGATTGTGTGTCTTCGTTCTAAATACCATTACACAACACTGAAATTTTCTTAACTGAACGCTTAGTATAAAAGTTGAATGAGCTTTATTTTACACAATCCTTTGACCACATGGACAATATCAACATACATACAATGCCTATACATTCGACCTAAATTGCCATCTGAAATAAGCACTTTGAAATATGTGTCTGTCAGGGCATATATGATGTATCCAGTGATTGAAAACCACCACCAGATTACCGCCTATAAACCACCAATACTTCGTATAAGATATCTCATTTTAACAAACAGATCACACAATGTAATAATGCAAACCTTAATCAACATCAATAATCAAGACATGCACACAAGTTAGTGGCAAGCTACCTTAAGTAGGTCAGCTAGGTGCAGTGCTATCATAATATGGGTTCACCTAAATAATAGAAGTGAAAATAAAAAATTGGAACATGATGTGCCTTCCACTTAGTCCTAAATTAGGCGTACCTGCTTACATGTAAATCAACATACTCTCTGACAGCAACACAACTCATCTGTTTAACACACATATACTCAATTACTTTTTCAAATTCATTTTTTTTGTGCAAATAATTATATGCATGTTTTATCTGTTCATGTAGAAAAACAGTTCTAAACCTATGGCATTTGTTGTGTGACCTCTATTCTTGATGTCCCAGCATGCATGACAGTACAGCCATACTGCTCCTTGTGTCTCTGAAATGTGATATTTCACCCAAATAAATATTACAATAGAGAGAAGCCTGATACATTCATAATTCTCTGGGTCTATACTGTTTGTATTTTTTTTTTCTATCTGTCTACTGCCTGGTCTAAACAGGTGCCCCACCCAAACAGCACACTGTGTAACACGCACACAAGCCAGAAAACATTTAGGAATAGCTGGCATTTTTTCAGGAGGGCTGGTTGAGAGAGAGTTCAGTGTAGTGGAGGATTGACCTGGACAGTGTGTGACTGTGTCATGACCCACCATGTACAAGTATGCTCAACCCGACTTCAACAGGCTTCAAACCCCAGACAGCAAACACACAACACAGCTGGATTTCTGTCAATCCACAAGAAAATCCAAGTGAAAAACTGCCTGTGGACTGCTGTCAAGTAACAGCACGTAATGATGACATCACAGATCTATCACATTGTCATCACAGACAGTTCAATGGGAACAGACATGCAGATCCTTCGACTTCCGCTCAAGGAAAACTCAGCTGAACTCTGGCATAAACATGATGAATTCAAACAAATGGAACACAAAACCACTACATATTATAAAGTATACTATAACATGTATCGTATATGTAATAAAGTATGACAATATTACATATGACATATTATGGATAGATTTTTGCGTACAGCGTAAAACACAAATTGAATAAATAAATATTACGAAGAGTCAACAACCAACTGCACTGCAAAAGGGACAATTTCCCTCAGCTAAAAGCTAGATTTTAAGTTTCATTCCTACCACATGATGGCTGAATACTGTTGAAGTAAGCTTCAAGGTACAGGCACAGATCTTCACTAAGTTAAAGGCATGGGTGCTTATGTGCAGCCACATCAATATAATTTAACAAATTCCTAACGTCAACAGGTTTAGCCACAGACATGTAAGTTCATGTTTACATTATCATTTATATACACCATAAATATATATACGTTTATAGCATACATGTACAATATATATACATGTATGTAAATGAATTCAATATGTTTGTAACACTGTAGTATTCTGCCATTTAAAACTATTTCTGTTGCATTACATTTGATTACAAACCTTTCAACTAAATTATGAACTACAGTACTGTGCTAAGCACTGCTGATCCCCCCCATCCCCTTCTATAGCCTCCACAGCAAGTATTCGTACCAAGCACTGGTTAATGTATAGAACGCAAATGTACTAAGCATGCATGTGTATTTATGTACATTATATATAAATAGTGCAATCATCAGGGCTTGGGTAGGGTTAGCGTTAGCTGTACATAGTCTACCAAGGAGGGAAACACTCTAGCATTCAGCAGCCAATGACTTTGGCAAAATGCCTAAAATAGTATTGTCTTCAATTGCATGGACCACTTGGTGGTTATTAACAGATATATATGCACTGTGCACAGAACCACCCTACTTCTATATATATGTGTCTAGTGGGGGTATATAAGCATAGATTCAAAATGTGGCTTTCATTCAGTCTTCATAACTTCGGCCATCAATGTATATTTGCAGTTAAGCTAATTAGAAAGCAACCTATAAGCGTATTATACACAATTCTCTCAGTTTGAGACAAGAAGTTCATCTCTTCAGAAAACAGGTAAATGTGTACCAGAAATAAAGAATTCCTATAATAATGTGGTAAGCATGAATCATATAGGGATAGAATTAAGTTTTTCTGCTTACCCTTACCTGGTAATGTGGGTATGACCAAGATATTATTTATTGTTTCATTTGTGCTCTACAAGAGTCCTACCACACGGGTTAAGGATGAGGTCTTCAGCGAGAGATAGATGGTTCACATCACTTGCCAACAAGGGCCTCCAGAAGTAATCATTCTACAGAATTATCATAGCACTGGCTATTGGCCTTTCACTATGTGGGCTGAAAAGGATGGTCAGGACCATTTATCCTAACCAGCACTGATCAGAGTTTTCATCAATACCCAATATCTGGTCAGTTTACCTTATCATTTATGGTATGGATTATTTGAATATATTTTCATCTGGAGAGCAGACATCATTTACATTAGACAGTTTAGATAACTTACATGTGTTATTTTTTATTCATGTGTGACTATACACAAAATAACCACGTAAATACGTTCTGCAATTATGCTGTATCAAAAAAACTTGGTCATACATGGCTGCTGATTATGTAAAATTAAAAGAGCGTGAGGGTGAATGTCAAAAATAGGGCGTCTCACAGGAACAAGTTCAGGATGTGCACACTTCACTCCCAGTACACCAACAGGCTCTTACAAAACAGCCTTCCCTGCCCACGTCGACTGTCTTGTTACTACCAATAGCATTTAAGTAAAATAAAGCACAAATTTACTTTTTTAATTAGATTTACCAGGCTACTATTATAAATGAAATCTTGAAAAACACAAGAAAGAACATAACAAGCTTATTACTAGCTATACAAACAGAAAGCTTGACTGTTAACACATGAGACAAACAGCCACATATATAACTGTTACAACACTTTGGGGTAAGGCCATAATCATCTCCTCTGATTTGCTGTTGTTGCTGTTGATATACCTTTTTCAGATATAGTACCAAGAGATCAGGCTCAATATACATGTAAGTCACACTGATAACGTGACTCGCCCAGATAATAAATACAGGCACTCGCATGTGTATGACAGTCCTACAAGGACACTGACCTCCAATTCTGAATGGCAGTCACAGAGCACAGCTGTACCTGAATGCAATGTCCGCTTGTTTGTTTACATGTACATAGTGCCTGAGGTTACAAATAGTTTACCTGGCCTGGTGAAGCACTAGGTCATAAACAGCAAACACAGAATACCCTTCTCATATGCCAGTAGATTTGCCTCGAACTTAACATTTAAAGTCTGAATGATCATGTCCCAATAACTCCTATCCATTACTACATAGAAGCCAGATTCAGTGTCAAAGTCAGCTGTTCTATTTCCACTACTGCATAGAATCAAACAAAGTAAAACCAAGGATGTCAGGGGATGAAAAACAGCTCTTCTAAAGTTTATTACCTGACAGACTGTAAAAAACCTTGATGTTGCAGTATGTGAAAAATTAGTGTAATGGAGGGCCAGCTTTCTATTTCCCCTTGTGTCACCCATGTTAAGTACCCCTATTGTACAAGGGAGTGTCTCTGATGGAATTCAGCCTGAAACTCTGTGACCAAACTTTTAAACTTGTTGAGAATCAGAGAAATCAAACTTCAATTACCTTGATTTACCCTGTAATGTGAGTAAAACCTGCACAAATCTGCATAATAATTAAACACACTCACCCTCAAATTTGTTTCCTTGCTTTGGTCATAATTCTCACATTTCTTAAATGTAACTATAAGAGACAAATATATTTGACTGGTGGTTATAATTATTTAGGTACATCCTTCCTGTCATGTGTTTCATGGTACAAGTGCTATATACCAGTGTGTACCATGATGGAGGACATCAGTGTTCCAGCCTTTTCCATCCTACATGTACAGTGTATGTCTGTGGGTATGCAAGCAGAGTGTTTGTATTTGCCATGTTAGCATGTGATCTGTCAGGCTCTACACTGTGCAGACACTGCAGCACACACACTCCTCCAAGGCCAGTGTGCAGTAATGGGATTTGCCTGAACCCGACTGCCCTGCCCAAATGACAGCTTATCTTTGTGCAACAGGAACTGGTAATTCCCCCACTATCCTGATCGATAAGACGGTTCAATATCGGATGCGACATTGCAATTTCTAATTTACCTGATTGACAGTTTGGCTTACTCAATTCACCTAAAAACCGAGGCCCATGTTTAACACATTCCTTCACTGTTACAGCCTCACAGTGAGAACTGTCTATTTTCGCTGTTTCAGGTTTCCTCCCTCAGCTTTCCTTATCATAGTGTTACGGCAACACTATTTGCAACACACACTGTTACTCAGGTGGCAAATAACCTCTTCCTCATTATGTGTATGGACCATCCTTCAACGTACATAAAAACATTCCACTCCACTACACATGTATGGGACAGATCAGGATGCCCAATAATAAGCAAAACCACTCCGTGCATTTGTACCCACAGTCATGTATATTTGGTTTGTTTACTTGAAATTAAGAGCATCTACATCAGGGTGGAGCTGTAGTTGTATACATTTTAAGTGCACAGAGCCTCTCTGTGAAATAAATAATCTCAGTACTGTGACACATACATGTATATACCAGACTTCTCACTTGTTTCCAAATTGTATGAGTTGTACTGTGAAAGACACACTTGATCCATAGGAAAAAGCCTTCCATGCCACCGATCTGAGACCCAAATGGGTGAGACTTATGGTGTAGGGGTGGGGACTGATTCTCACCGAAGTTAGGCTCTTCCTGACAAAAGAGACAATCCATGCTCTAACAACAAGTCAGCATAATGGCAAGGAAATAGGATAGCTGCAGTGCATTCCTCACACCCAGGCAAAGGTCAGGTGGCGATCATTGAGCATAATCCTGAACACAACACCCCCACACCGAAGCCTCACAGCCTGTATTGATTACATGTACATGGTGGCCTCTGACCAATGCCTCCTTAGTTCATTAACAATTTAGGCAATGTGAACCTTTGTCCTTAACTGTGTTCGAGTTAAAAGTTTTTGTTCTGGCTAAATTAGAAAAAACCTGCATCCTTCTTTGAAAGCTCAGCATCCCAAATCTGCAGCAACATCCTCATCCACCCACTATTTCTATCCATTTCTTACTTAATGTCAACACTTATGTATTTATGCATTAGTCTTTATTACCATGAGTGCATACATGTACAACGTAACATGTCCCTGCAACACTGTTTTCAAGGCTTACACATACCACATAAACAAATTTAACTAAGAAATTTTTCACAATTAAACGTTATTTAAGATGGAACGACCTTGATAAAAGGTAAATGAATAAAAATAAATGTGTACATGCACTCATGGCAATTAATTAGAAGACAGGTTATAGAACCGAAGCATATGTCTCCAAACTTTCACACGTTGGCCAGGTCGTATGGACCCAAAAAATGAGACGACTAGACAATACACAGACAATAAATAAATTAAGATTGAAAAAATTTCTTAGGAATAGAGCTCAATGGACAAAATCAATTATCACTAGAGAATACAGTTTCAGTCCAATGTAAAACAGCCCACTTCTTGCCCTAAATGTTACCACAAATAATACAATAAATGCGTAGGATTTGTCATTTGACTTGTGTTGTCGTGTGTAGGCATGATATTTTCAACCACTGGATTTGATTCCACCAGCAGCTTATGCCATGTAATGATGATTCTTCTGAAGAGCACAGCAATAGATGTGTGTGGGTACAGGTTTCCACAATATGATCCTTAATAGCCTCAAACGAATATCAAGTGGCAAAGCATAGAAATTTCCATGTAATCTGGTTTATGATACATTAGGCGATCAGAGTACATGTATATCGGGAATTAGGGGTAGAAGGCTTAGCTATGGTCGGTTCATTGATTGATTGGTGGGCTATCATGGTTCCAAGTACAGTATGACCACTGGCCAGTTCTGGCTCATAGGCATGAAGAGAATCTGTTCAACTAAAGAGCTGTCTATTCACCATACACTATAACCACACAGTCAGAACATACACACGTTTGACAAAGTGATTTGAATCTTTCCCCACTTGCAGAGGAAAACATAAATTACGCATCTGATTCATATGAAAAAAAACTGAAAGTGAAAGCTTCTAATAACAGTAGGTTTGGCCTATTTAAACAGCACAAAATCAGTATCTTCTTGGAAAGTCCTAGACACTGATATGTTTCACTTATTGTATACAGCACTCAGTATTTCACTCTGTTGGAAAGCAGGAATAAACCTCAGTCTTTCTTTATTATTTTTTCCAAGACATTGTTATACAGAATATGCAGGTTTTTCATATCCTTTCATTCATGTTAAAGAAACTAAGCTAGACCAATGTGTAGATTTGTTAACACTTCTCACTGGGAATCTGCTAGCCAACCCCCAGCTACACCCACAAAACACAAAAATCAATTGTTGGCTTCTTAAATTACTAAGGAAAGATACAAAAAAAAAAAAAAACAGTTACACAGATGAAACACACTAAATGGCAAATCTGAATGATTACGGTTGAGCGCCACTTTGGCAATAGTGCAGCCATATTGTGGCAACTAAATGTTTAAGATTGTCAGCCTGGGTTAGCCCTACCCAGGATTTTCAAAACACCAAGACATGGGCCAATGGTGAAGGTCAAGACTTTGTTCTCGACTAAAAACCTGACACCATATGCTATAAGGTACAACAAGGAAGGTTTATACCAAGTGTGAAAGTCATCTGCTTGTTCACCAAGCCTTTAAAAGGTGGCAACCTACAAAACAGATCTGAATTTACCATGTAAGCTATAAAATAGATCCCTCTATGAACACTGTGGGAAAGCTCTTCTTGGAAAGATTTGGTGCAGAACCGCGATGTGTGATGAACATCTGTATATATGCATACAAGTAACCAGATACCCTGCTGTAACTGGACTGGTGCGTTAAGTATGCAAAGCAAAAAAAAAAAAAAAAAGCAGCCCAGAGAAGTTCTGGTCACTGGTTTTTCACACCTTCAGAGTGGTGTACATGAATACACTAGTCCCTGCTCGCAAGGTTCAGTCTCATTAGTTGTCCAAATACATGATGGCTAGCATTCACAAGGTCAAGAATTGAAGTGAGAATTGCGCGAATCCTGGGTGGTTATACAGAGTTCAATGACAGGCGTGGAAACTGTAGAGTGACAGTGTCGACTGTGTGGGATTCTGTATATGAATGTGGTGAGGTTGCACAGACTTAGAAGAATGGGCTGGGGGATAAAAGTGGCAAATAAATGTACATCTTGTCAGGAACCAACAGCTTCATTGCTTCCAGTAGATGGCCAATCTACTTACTTATTGGATTTGTGAACCATCACAGTCGCTGCCAGAAAGCGACAGACACCAGCGAAATGATGATTGATCTGCAAGCCGTCTGACACAACATCAAGATTAAACAAGACAGGTTAAATGTGGAGGCTTGGAGGTGGATTCTGCAGAGAATATCTGATATAAATGTAGCTCTTGGTTATACAGGATTGGTTTTATGCGCTTACTTGATCATGCTTGACTGATGTGATCTATAAACATATGAACCGCAGTAATGCATGGGATACATTATAATGATGATTAAGTGCTGAAGGTGCTCCTCAACCTTATGCAATATGGCCATCAGACAAACCAAAGCTACATGCCCACAAATGAAAGTCTATCAAACACCTGCCATTGCTCTACAATAAGAACAAAATACTGTTTGCTCCATGGTAACCTCATTATTTAATACTTTGGCTACATAATACATATACATGCCCCTGTGGATAGTCAATCCCATTCTCCTTTGTGAATAGTACTGTGCATCATCATTAGTCAATGGTTCACAGTCTTCTTTCCGATCAAGAGAGAATAAAGACAGCCCTATCTTTTTCTGTTCTGAACTTAAATTACTGGAAATTATGGCTTTGTTATGTCTCTAACAATGTGGAAAAAAGAGAAAACAAAACTCGTACGTATTTATACACTTCTAATTTAAATTTCAACATCCACCTCTGCTTATTGTGAAGTTGATGTATTACGCAGAAATGGTCTTCAGTGCTGAAAATTGTGGGACACTGGCAACTAGGCACAGAAATGAAGCAAGCTGCCATGCCAAATGCACTAGTGTGAGCCGAGCCAAGCCAAATAAGTTTATACAAGTAGCAACAATATGTGCAGTTGATTCAGTTGAAGAGTACATCAGTACAACCGCTTTCTAAAGCAGTAGCAACTAGCAACAATGAATGCATCAGAGGCAACCACATATATACAAGTAGACAGCTGAGGTAACTTAGTATGCAGCACATGTGCATGCTGTGCCAGAAAATCTGCCAATGCTGGTCTAATTTTGGGGCAGCCTAACTAACAATGAATGCTTCATCAAAATGCCAGTAGTTTCTCCGGACACAGATATCTACCATTGATTTTACAGTTCCCTGTCTCTTCCTGCTTGCTAGATATGATACAGAGTAGATATCACAGAATCTGTTTAGTAACACAGACTCACTCGACAGCAATCAATACCTGTAAATCAGTCACCACGTGCATATATAGCCATCACACCATTAGGCTGAATCACCACCACTTATTTCACCTACGTGTACATTTAAATGGAAGTGTACAAAACATCTTTGCACAAATGAAGTTGGGGGTTGTTTTCAAATCACAAGCCTTTCCAGCAAAAGAGTTCCTTCACAAAGTAAATGATCAAGTAGTAACTCTAGAGACATCAGGAAATTATACCATGCCTTTTCACTTCAACTACACTGATCTTCCATGTGCATGTACATGCATCAATAAAGCGTGATTCTAATTTATAACATATCAACTATTATTTTGATGTACATGTGTTATCCTGACTGGCTATCCCTGCCACTCCAGAGACTTGAACCAAAGTTATGGCTGGATGAACTGAGCTGAACAATTATGTACCCACAAACACCACTGATTGAAGTGATTATAGCTCTAACATTTATTGCATAATGCATGGACATTGGAATTTAACTTCAAGTTTATGCAGGGTTTCACTATTAACATGACATGGTGTGTAGAACTTTGGAATGTTATCTAATGGAGACAAATTTAATATCATAAACAAAGGCACACACACACACACACACATAAAAAACAGTACATAAATGTGTAAGATTGTTCCCTGAACTGGAAACTGCATATCTGACCACAGTGAGTTAACTGTTCAGTCTATATCTGCTGAAGTCCACACATGTGCAACTATTCTTGTCTTGACCCATTTCTGGCTGGAGATAGTCACATACCTACATGTACACACATCTCCTTACTAACTGTGGCCTTCTGCATGACATGCAGGTACTGCATGTATAAGCAATTTCCATCTGGGTTAAGATTCCCACTGACCTCGTATGAGTAGGTTATCAAGTGCAAGGACCAAAAAACAAAACAAAAAAAAATGTGGAAATTCTTACCATCAGAAATCTGCTTTACTATTACCATGTCAAATAAAAACAAAGCCAGATGTCCCTTTGTGATGTGACGTATTGGTTATATAGCACAGTGGGTAAATAACTGCATTTGAATGCGGATAGATGGATATACATGATAATGAAAATTATCATCAAAATAAGGCTTTAATTATCTGATATACCTTATAAATCCTCCGAAATAAACATTTCTGATCATAAAATTCATCGATTATGGATAATATTAATTACTGTATGTATTCGCCTATGTTAAAATGCATGAGTTTGCACCAATGTTACAAAAGGCCATTACATATAAATGACACAAACATAAATCCCCACGATGTCGTAACATCACAACTCAAAAGCACCATATTAACACCTGACCTCTTAAATATAGTGATTCTCTTGTCAAAACAAAACACATCTTGACATATGTTTAGCTGTTCTCTAATTCACCAATGTACTATGAATAAAGAAACATACAGCTTCTCTTCAAAAATAACCAAATCCACAACATTTTCTTCCCTACTCCATGAACATGTGCCTTACTTCTGAGTTACCATGGTTCACTGACAGTACTTCACTCCAGCAAGAGAGGCACAGAACATCTTCTGTCCATGTAAATGTAGTTCTCAGGGCAGATTCAATACAGCCTGTGAAGACACACTGGCATACCAAATATAGGTCCCGTCAGACTTGAAACACAAGGCTCCACCAAACATAAAACCTAACTACTACTGGAAGACTACTGTGACATAAACTGTCATATGTCTTAAGCAGAAGATATCTTGTTTGTCAAATATTCTAGCTTACCAAAAATTTGATATCTTCACTAGGATCCAGGCAAATGCAATCTGTGTTGAAATCATCAAGCAGTTCCATCACCATAGTTCAGTAGTGGTCAGTGAAGGGGTAGTTATGGTCACTCTGTTAACCAGTTAAAGGGCAGTGATATCTACAGACATGTGGAGTTTGTCAGACACATGCCAACTGGCTGTTCAGCTCAGGCCTACAATAGCCACTGTCTTCAACACTGCATGCACTTCCAGTCCCTACATTCAATGAATCAATCCTAACTGCATGCATACAAGTCACATGAAGGTTTTGGAGGGTCTAAAGAGGGGTTGTCGGCTAGCAGCTGTGCAAGACAGGAACAGGTTTAGGCCAGAACAGGATGTATTTATGTGAATACAGGGTATGAGCAATGTCTGTGGCTTGAGGGTCCTGACCTACAGCGCCTGTGTATAAACCCAGTTCAGCAGTTCACTCCACTGACAAATACATGTATGTTGAGGAGGTCAAAGAAAAATACTCAACACCAAGACATGAAAACTGATATCTCTGCCAACATCTGTCTTGACTTGTGTGTCACTGTATTCATCTTCCTCTCCTTTGTTTTCACAAACACAAATGACAGTTTCTTTTATTTCAACATCATACGATAGTACAGCGTTATATGTACATGTGTACCCTATCAGGCCTCCTCACAATCAAGGTTGTCCTGATCAAGTGGATATTTTTGTTGCTCTGAAACCTTACATATTTTTTCCCCCTTTTTGCTCAAAGGAAAACAGACAGTGCTTAGTGAAGGCAAAGCTGTTATTTGTTTGTTTCTAAGGTGGAGGGCTTGTTTAATTTTGGCCTGAGCATTTGGGGACAGGGAAATTCTCCTGATTCTGCAGCCCGTTAAGCACATAGTGTAAAGTCTGCCTGCGCCGCTGCCAAACAATTTTACAGGAAACCCTACTGGGTCGACAAAGGCGCTGGATAACTTTCATATGTTACCACATGCAATACAGCCTGGCTATTAGTGCGAGGAATAGTTGAAATTCTTGTCAGTGGCAGTGGCCAGCCAGAGCAGGCTGACAGTGCAGGAGAGCATATGTCCAGCAGGTCTCATGCTCAGCCATGACTCGCTAGCATGACCAGTCTCCCTACCGCCTGGTCAACATCTAGTTCCTATACTACCTCAGAAGTTGAAACCCTGGAGACTTCAATTTTTAATCAGCTCCGTGCTTAGCTTAAAAAATGTCTCTCCCTCTTGTTGACAAAATCCTAATTCCATAAAATATGCATGCCAATGCAGGAAATCCACAAATAACCATGACTGTTACATAATCGTGCCTGGCATCCAGGCTAGGAGATTTTGTGGTATGGAACTGCTGTGCTAAGCACCTGAATTACTTACAATCACATCTACACAACAGATCAGCAGAGTCTTTATCTGCCTACATGTACCACTATTATGTTGGTGTGCTTTACAGATCTGTACTGACCATCAACACACTTCCATCCCGCTTACTAGAGATGTGTTACATACTATATGTAGCACATACACATCACACTAAGTATTATCATCTGAAAACAAACACCTAATGAACAAAATTATTTAGGTAAAAAAAAAACCAACAAAGGTCTTTGCAAATACAACCGAGTAGGACAGACAAATGGAGAAATTATTGAAAGTCTCAAATTGAAAACCAGGGATGTGCAAAACACAGGAAGTGTTCAAAAGGCATAAGGTCTCATTTAATTGTTGACTACTGGTTATATGTTTTGGACTGTTCTAATCCTTTCCAAACATCAACACATGTACGCCACAGGAGCAGTGGGTCAGAGCATGATAGTAGTTGAGTTAGTATGTGTAAACATGTTAGGAAGAGAAATGTCATCAGGCAATGCATCAGATATACCAGGACTGAGGGCAAGCTAACTCGTATTTTAGTCCTGCATGTACCACAAAGTGTCAATATATGGAGATTACTATCACTGCAAAATCCTCCTTATGCCTTCCCTTGAACAACCCCCAACATGATGTACGCTGAGCTGCCCCCACCCACCCATCCCTCTTTACCTCCTGTGTAGGGGCCCCAGGGCCAGGCTATCCAATGACTCATCACATTGAATAAGGCTCCTGTCAGGCACATATTACTCAATACTCCTCCCTATTCTGAAACATTCTGCCTTCAACACTTCTCTGGCTTCCCTTGTAATACAATGCCTGACATCATGAAACCTCAAAATCTATTGCTCTCTTGGTAAAATGAAGCGAGCCTCAGCGAGTCCACTTCCAGTTCCCATCCCATCTCCCTTTTTCACCCACACACAGATCCATAGACAAAGAATAATAAATGTAACCAGTTCAATAAAATATACACTAAATATCATGTACGTGTACACATGCCAGGAAAATACACCTCTTGACATTTCTGCACATTGCCACTGAATTGCTCTAGGATTAAATGGTCTTCTGCACCAGCTTCATGTATACATTATTCACAAGATGATACTAAAAGGGAGAATGCTGTCATGCTGTAAATGTGACCATTCACTGGTGGAGGAAGATTGATGGATGACTTATTGATCAAGTTTTTGATCAAGGCTCCATTAGCCTAGAAGGAGGAGTGTGGTTGAAGGAAAAATGCCAGGTGTAACACCATAAGATCACATGTGAAAGATAAAGATACTCCATGATATAAATAATAGGTGGAGTGGCAAGGAAAAGTTGGGCAGAAGTAAGCAGGCTTAGCAGTGAAAGGCCAGTAAAAGAAGTTTACACAGGAGTTCATATCTTCCAAAGATTACTTAATACACAAGAAATTCAGAAACAAGTTCAGGCAACAAACATTATCTGAATTCATTTGACCAAGTCATTGTGAAGGGAAAAGAAACTTGATGTCACTTTCACAAAGCTTTGTAAGTTATATTTCTCATGTTTTTGTTTTTTTTCATAAACCACATTGTCCATAGGTTTAAAGGTGACAAATTTACAAGGCAAATTATGACAAACATGACTCACAAAGTTATGTGAAGGTGAGCATACCATGATGCTAACAGTAGTGTATGTACATGTGGACTATGTGAGAAGCAAAACTGCTTTATACCAAAGCTGCACAACTGATTTACTCTGTTAATTTTTTATTGGTGTAAAACTTTTTAAAACTACACTTCCACAATGTTGTCATTTGTATCACATTGGTCAGATTTCTGGTGCCCTCATCTGTCAAGCCACAACCCAGTTTTTAACCCTTTAAGCAGCTTAGACATCTACTGCAAGTGAGTCACAAGAGCTTCAGGGGGTACATGTGAATGTAAGTGAATGAAATACAATTTAAGTTACATCAAAGAGAAAATAAATATTTTTAGGGATATGATAAATTATTGACACATTCTTGATTGCTCTTATTACAACAAAAAAGACAGCAAGCAATTAGTTTTCCTGACACACAATACTGCTTCTCTCTTTACTCTAAGGCTGAATTTATCTTTTTGAATTTATAGGAGTACTACAGGTAGTAATCGCTGACATGGGGCAGTCTTTCAGTATACCAATCACTATTTACACTATACAAAGCATACAACTGCAGAATCTGCATACCAAGGGACACAACTCTGCCAAGGTGAGATCCAATGAGTGCATGTACAACACACAAACACTGCTGAAAATCAGCAAACACACAGAATACAGGGAGGATTGAGGCAGCAATACAGTTTAGCATAATGCAAATGGTTGTCAATAACTGTGATATGGCTGAAGCTCATCCAATGACAAAATTTCTTTAATAAAATCTTCATGCACAGTGTTCGTAACCTACATTGTAAGATTTAATCCAAGATATATATGTCTTTGTTGTTTACATTTGGTATGTTCATAAATTTTGGTATAGCTGGTACATGACTTGTATACAGTTGTAGAGTTGAACCCCTGTAAACTCAGCCTGACTGTAACACTACTAGGCCAACAAGCCTCCAAGGTGTGTGAAACATATCAATCCTACAGCCTCATTTGCATATATTTTCATTTAAAATAAAATGATATTTTAATTGATTGTTGAATCTCACATCATTTTTTAAAAACTTGCCAATTATATCTTGCTAAAATTTACACAGCTTAGAACTACTTGTCATGGTAATCATTATTAATTTGTCAGTTTTTGCCTTAATGCACATTCAAGAGACAAAAGCAATACAGAATACTTGTGTTATGCAAAACAAATTACATCATAACATATTTATGAAAATTTTTTTGATTGGTGTTTTACGCCATATTCAAGAATATTTCACTTAAACGGCCTTGGCCAGCATTATCATTTTAGAAAAATGAATATTTCACTTACAGGTGAGGTGATGTCTTCATTGTTCACTTGAATAACAATTTACCCAAGAAAAAAGAAATTTCGAACTTCTAAGTCGTATATAATGTTGCAAAAGGAAGAGGACATTCCAGTTTGAGTTGGTATTTCTTGAAAATACAGTTACAGGTATATAATTATGAATGAAAAAGAAAAGTTCAGCTCTTCACAAAATATTATGATAATAATATGTCAGTCAGTTTCCACCCAGCTGGCTGATAAATCAAGACTAAAACTTGTCTGTGTTATTGATAAACTTTACGATTTACGAAAGAAACTGAGCATTAATAGTTATGGCTCATTTACATAGAACATCTCCTAGTTTTCTTTAAATAGTGTATTCCAAACCAAATAGTAATTTCTGCTGAAAAGGGATTCATGTTGTACATGTACACTGTTCAGTGGGAAATGTCTGATTGTTTTGATTTTTTTTTTTTTTGCACCAAACTTAAACAACAGAAACAAACTCCATCATTACAATGCCACAGCGTGCTGGCACACATTTTCTGACCACCAACTTCAAAAAGGTAACATTTCTCTTCACACTACTCATACCTTAGTAAACATATTGGAATACAAGAACACAAACACATCTGACAATGTTTCCTTATTTAATATTTTATTAAACATTACACCAAACGTTACCATAATTATGCAGACAAACAGAATTCAATTCATAGGACAAAATCTGAAAGGGAGACAACTGTGTTATAATGCCTACAATGTGACTGCCTAACTATACATGTATGTATACCACTAACTTGATTGCATCAAGATTGTTTTGGAAGAAGAAGTTCGGCAAAAATGATTTGAGCTTGCCTTATTCAATGTAAACAAGTAATTAGACTGGCAATGTAACAATTCACATACAGTCCATTCCTAATTTAACTGTTTCACTTTCAGATCATATTGTTCAATATTCTTTTCTATACTAATGAAATAAACTGGATTATTTTCTGTAGTCTTTAGGTGCTATAAACATAAAAGTACATGCATATCAACCAATAACTTTTGTCTTGCCACTAAACAAATCAAATAAACACTTGTTACTGAGCTTAAAGTATATGTCTGCCATACTCACTTGACATTCTCATCTCATAATTTTTGTTGGAAAAAATATGCTGAGCGATGCAAAAAACATGAGAGAATAAGACAAGTTTAAAAAATTCATAGATGACGTTAAGTGCTGTGAAATTACTTTGTAAACTGGTGGCATGATAGCTGCATTGTGGAGTCAGCATCAGGCAAGTAGATCTTGTTTTTTCGTTGCCTATTAAGTGTGACTTGTGCGAGCAAAAAAGGAATCTATAATCAGAATTGCACATGTTGATAATCCTTTGCATGCTTGAATATTTTGACTGTGCTCATAAAATATTTGTGTAAAATCGTGAATTTTCATGCACTTTGGCGATGCACAGCTTTCAGATGTAATCTGAACGAGGCGTGTGCCCAGTGCGCTGCTCTTGGTTTCTCACACAGATGTTGTTATGCAATTGTACCACAGGTGTGTTGAGAGTAGAATTATCCGTGCACTACCAAATAAGCTAAGTAGGAGCTGGTAGCCATACTGTTTATGTCACTTTCATGCCAAGAAAGAGGAGACAATGGAGCATATCTTGATTAACTATGAAGAATATCCATGGCTGTGTGAAATTGGGCTGGAATGCGAAGGTAAATTTTTTTTTAGATGATTTGCTCTGCTCAGGTATGTCGCTTTGTCGCTGAAGTTCATTGTAAAAAGCAGAATCCTCAATGGATTGACACCACTCTGTCACCTGATAGCAACCTAGTCTTTACAACGGCCTGAAGGAACTATCCTTTAGCACTGCTATAAATCTACAGTGCAAGAATGAGATGGGAGTTTGGTTGAAACTACTCAAATAAATTTTCATTGAAAAGACTTACCTTAAGACTTTAAAAGCATCTAACAGTTCATACTTCTATTTTACTCTTGAATAAAGTCTCAAAACAACATTGTTGTCCACCTCGACATGCCGAGCTGTTGTATAGCCTGGAATACTCAATTCAGGTTGTGATATCAGTTTCTCAATAGGACTGCGATGTCACTTCTCCACATGACTGATGTACTAAGAAGTCAATCAGCTAGACATGTTCTCACATGGTAGGAAGCTGAAAAACCAACCTTATTTTCGTGTTCGACTGAGATTTTCTGAGGAATTAACCGATAACAGTCAATATCAATGGTTGCAATATGTACATAAATGTATCCGGTGCATCAGGTAAAATACAGACACAATGTGATAATCAGGTGGACACATCATCCTGGTTTCCGCATATCAGTAAATATATAAATATAAAATACAGATATGCACGTTTTCTCCATAACCACAGCTTTTTTTGTGGGACGTATAGTCAGACACTTTTGCTTTAATAAAAAAAAACATTACTTGGAAAAAAATTATGCAGCTGTTGTCTTGTAGACGATCAACACACCTTAACCTGTAGGTAACAAATTATCATGTTCCACATGTACCACACTTGGGGCACATGCTAGCAAATCACCATTAATATCTCTGAGGTAACATTTACAGCACTGCAAAACATAACCATACTTTCTAGCGATATTTTTTTGCTTCTTTGTGAAAATGAGGCTGTAGCAGTACCCCAGACTGACCTGTTTTTGGAGGACCAGATGGGTCAGTATAATTTCATGTTACAAGCTAGGGTCTTTGTACAGTATCTTCGCCCCTGGGTAAAGGACAGGATTTGTGAAGACTAGGTTCATGCGTTTCTTTGTTGCTGACCCACTTCTCAGAAGTTCATTGTGAAAAGCAGATTCTTCACTGGACTGATGTCACAGTCTGGTTACAGCAACCTACTCGTCACAACAGCCTAAAGGACCTATCCTTTAGCATTGCTGTAAATCTACAGCACCGATTGACATGGAGACTTTATCGAGAAGTAGAAGCTACTTGGATAAATTTTTCGTGAGTTGTAAAGACTAGGGTCTTATTTATGCGACAATTTCCAGGTGCATTGTGACATTTTTTTCCAATGGTCATATGCTTTCACTGAATTTTCAGTGGTGTAACTAGAATGGAAAGATGTTCAATTTGCATACAATGAAAAACAACGTAAATAAGATGTTCTTCGTTCTAGTCTCTGTCATGTGACACCGTTATCTATGAGCGATCTGTGCTCTACTATTCACGGTTCATGCATTTCTGAAAGGAATTACTTTGTTGTGAAATGCTCTGGTTTGGAACTTCCATCAGTCAGCACATAAGATCCGTAACCAGTTGCTTCTACCACTACAGCACTTGACTTGATGCGCTAGAACACCGTTTTGAGACGTCTTTAAGACAGATGAACCTTAATGCGCATGTGCGTGTCGCATGCTTTTGTCACTTAACTACATTTGAAAAGGGTATCCTCTGTATTTGGCCAACCTCAGGGAAGCATGAACGAACTGAAGTAAGTAGTGACATAGAAAGTTACACATAAACAACACCCTTGTCTTTACAACAACCAGATTTTAATCGAAATGATTTACCATACGTAAATGTGAAAGAAAAAGTAGGATTTTCAAAAGCTGAGTTTGCTATCACGTGTAAAGTGATAGCATGGATGGAAAATTCATTGAAGAATAAGCTTTTCAACATGTGCATCTGAGAAGGAGCTCATTGACTAACAAAAGGATAAACCAAGCCTTTTCAACAGCCAGAAAAAGTTTTCACCGGTAGGAACGGCATGGCAAAGGGAGGAAAGTCTCAGGGCATTGCAGATCACCGCGCATGCTACCCACTGTTGTTGATGTGGCGCTATGCTGGTTCGAAACAAGTGCACCCAAAGGTTGTGACAGTGACAGCACCTTCTTGTAATCGACTTTCTCAGGTGCCCTTAACAACACTTACACCTGTAACTTCCTGGAAATACATAAAGTAGCCTGCACAGTAAGACACACCGAAGATGTAAACTACATACCTTCTTTGAAAACTTTAACTCTGATTCTAAACATCGAGTGTTGTTTTCTGGGAGATCATTTTGAAGGGCGACCGACGAAACTTGGCCAGGTTTAGCAACCTTCTTCATCTTCCGTCTCTTCATTTTCTTCGTGTCTTGAGCGCTCATTTTAGCTAGCAGTTTCTTAAAGCGTGATGACAGTTGTGTATTATCACCTTAAAGGGTCAAATTATGAAGCAATTCAACATAAATGTAAATTTCTTCATCCATCAAGTCTCCATTCAGATCAATATGGCGGAGGTTTCCTCTCTATAAGGTTCCCAGAATTCCCCGAGAATGGAATTTTCCGGTCAGGTAAAACTGCCGGTCAGGGGAGGCAACTTTGTCAGCCACTGTAACATATATTTAGCATCATAAATTGTTTGTAACTTCAGCAGTCGGTACTGAAGTACTACTGTTAGTCGTACTGAATCAACGTATTCTCCTGTATTAGTATGTTTGAGTACACCACTAAATATTTTAAATAAATTTATAATTCCACATTTCGCCCGGGACATACGAATTGTTTTCTCAATTAGACATGAATACAGTGGTCCGCGGACGGTTGATTTTTAATGATATTATATTTTTCCGCGCTAGTGACATATTAAGAATGTCAAGCAGCTCACTCTGTTATATACGAAATATTTTATCTAACCTATTAGAGTTAGTTGCAACATTTGTCCAATGTTCATCTCACTTTTGCTATCATCATCACCGTCTTTTATCCATATGAACTGATACAACTGCGCAGGTCTACTGAATTAAAAAATATAATAAAACAATGAACTGTAACACTGTATTGAATTCTATAGTGACATACAGGCCTGATGTGTAAACTACAACTCTCAGTTACGATAAGAAAACACTTTGTGAATTGTATTAGGCCTAACTTAAACAACTTGAATTCAACAGCGAATTACAGTTCTAAAAAAAAAAAGAAAAAAAAATCACAAAGGTCGCGCCAGACAATAAATATTGTCGTTTGATGCCTGAATTGTTGAGATGGAATTCAGTAGGCTAAGAGGTCTACAGTTGTCAACATTTGCAAAGAAAACAACAGAATCATTTTCGGTTTATTATTATTATTATTGAATACGGCGATAATGGTAAAACTAAATAACAATTAATTTAAATGCATTTTTAGGCATATGCCATGCACTTAAACCGTCAATGCGTGCTGTATTGCCTCTACAAAGTATCTCATAACTTTAACATATCTCATTTTTTACTCTTGCACTGAAAAATTAATCTGTTAATTTTAACAGAAAGTCTGTCGTCTGAGTGATGCTAAAATGTATTCTGTTATTATAATATAATATTCTGTCATATTCAACATAATATCCTGTTATGTTATAGGATATTTATGTTGAAACAACAGAATAGGCCCTATGTCTGTTATATTTGACAGAACAATCTGCCACAATAACAGAACAAATTTCTAGCATTACTCAGGACAACAAGCTTAAATTAGCAGACTAATTTTTTTGAGTGTATCATTTGAATACAAAGGTTTCGTGTGTGGTTCAAATGTCAAACACATATCGCCGAGCACAATCGTCAATATATGGCGTTCAAGGAATTCTAGATCAATGGGGTCCAGTCAGTTGTAATTTATAAACAGTTGTTCAATAGTGTATTACTGTGGAAAGGTCCAGGGCGGAAACGCAGCAGGCAAAACCCCCCGTGTTCAGCAGCACTGGAATCGCGCCCGTGAATAGGCAACGCTTCGTAACCCGACTAAAACAGTCAGACCCACTCCTGTTTTGGCACCTTTCTGTTTTGTTTGTTTTATTTCACTGGTGTTTTGCGCCGTCCTTTCTATTTTAAATAAAAATAAAAACGGTATGCACAAGTATACATGTACACATCTACATTTATTGTCTAATAACCCGTTATGAATCATTCACCTGACTCAATCTAAGTCAACTTTCAAACAACTTTTAAGTACACATCTCCGATAGTTCCATGTTTATTTAATAATACTAGCGTTATGACAATCGTTTCTGAAAACGAAAAAAGCACATAAACCTTAAATACATATTTCCGTAAGTAAACCTTTGCATAATTTCTTTTCAACGCTGTATAAACATATCAGCAGAGTAAGAAATTGCATAACTCCGACTCGGTGAAGCGGCTCTCCAATGCATAAAATACAAAGCTATGAAAAGAAGGCCACGACAATTGTTATTTTAACCTTTTAACCACTTCCATATTCCATTAATCCAAAACCTAGCACGCCGGGATGTTTAAAAACATTTAAATTAACCCAGTGCAACAGGATGTTGCCCACACTGCATTGTGCAGTTAGGTTAAGCCATGAAATAAATGGTGTTCTGCTGGCTGGGAGTTGTGGCGTGCTCCTGTAATCTAGCTGCTTGGAGGCCGGGTGTGGCGGATGGCTTGAAGTTGGGATTCCTTGCTAAGAGTTGGTCTGTGTTGATTGGGTGTCCGCGCTAAGATGGGCATCAATATGGGTACATAAAATACAAAGTGTTGAAAAGAAGGCTATGACCATTGTAATTTTAACCATTTAACCATTTCCATTATTCCTTAAATTCAAAGCCCTAGCACGCCGGGACTGTTGAAAAACACTTGAATGAACCCAGTGCAACAGGGTACTGCCCACACTGCATTACCCAGTGAGGTTAAGCCATGAATAAATGGTGTTCTGCTGGCTGGAAGTAATCTAGCTGCTTGGAGGCCGGGTGTGGCGGATGGCTTGAAGTGGGATTCTTGCTAGAGTTGGTCTGTGTTGATTGGGTGTCCGCACTAAGATGGGCATCAATATGGGTACGACGAGGGAGCTCAGTGTGTCCAGGTTGTCCAAAAAGGAGGGAACCGGTCCAGGGCGGAAAACGCAACAGGCAGTGTTCAGCAGTAGTGGGATCGCGCCCGTGAATAGCACGCTTCGTAATCCTACTAAAACAGCCAAACCCACCCATGTTTTGGTGCTTTTCTGTTTCATTTGACTGGTGTTTTGCGCCGTCCTTTCTATTTTAAATAAAATAAAAAAACGGTACGCACAAGTATGTACAGAAATACATAGTTCGTAAGGAAAGCTTTGTATAGTTTATTTTGATTGCTGTATAAAGATGTCAACACGGTTAGCAATTGCACAAGATGTCATCAGGGTAAGCAATTGCATAACTCCGACTCTGTAAAGCTGCTGCAATGCATAAAACACATAGGGTTGAAAAAAAGGCCAGGACAATTGTCATTTTAACCTTTTAACCATTTCCATATTCCTTGAATTAAAGCCCTAGCACGCGGGATGTTAAAAAAAAAACACTTGAATTAACCCAGTGCAACGGGATATTGTCCACACTGCATTGTGCAGTGAGGTTAAGCCATGAAATAAATGGTGTTCTGCTGGCTGGAAGTTGTGGCGCGCTCCTGTAATCTAGCTGCTGGTAGGCCGGGTGTGGCGGATGGCTTGAAGTTGGGATTTTTGCTAAGAGTTGGTCTGTGTTGATCGGATGTCCGCGCCAAGATGGGCATCAATATGGGTATGACGAAGGAGCCCAGTGTATCCAGGTTGTCTAAGGAGGAGGGAACCGGTCCAGGGCGGAAACGCAGCAGGCAAAACCTCCCGTGTTCAGCAGTAGTGGGATCGCGCCCGTGAATAGGCAACGCTTCGTAACCTGACTAAAACAATCTGATCCACCCCTATTTTGGCCCCTTTCTGTTTCGTTTGTTTTATTTGACTGGTGTTTTGGGCCCTTTCTATTTTAAATGAAAATGAAAATGGAATGCACAAGTATGTACAGAACTACATTTATTGTCTGATAACCCGTAATAAATCAGGGGAGGGTGTGCTAGACCCCGAAGTGAATGGACGTGTCGGTGATTCTCTGCTGTTTACACATTTGTGCAACAACAACGCTTGTTTTTGAGACTGATTTTTGGTGAAGTTGGTGCCCACAGAGCTTGAATTTGGCCAGTGGTTACTGTTTGGTGAAGGGCGTGTGCCCCGTTGGATCAGGTATGTCCAAGCCCGTGTCCTTTTCGCCTGTAAACAGGCCAAATGCGCTTTGTCTGTGTCAATCTCTACACAAAGCAGCCCGGCATGTTCTACGGCTGTTCAGAGGGACTTTATTCCTTTTCTGGACTTTATTAAGGGTGTTAAATATCAAGACAGAGCTAATAAGTTTTCAGAAGAATTATTTAAATAAACACTTCTATCTCCGCGTGTCTACAGTGGTTGAGCATAATGCCCTAGTGAGTAAATCCAGTGTTGTTATAAATGGAACGACGTGGTCTATTATGCCAGCGTCGTCAGTTTACCTGAATCTGACGGCCCACTGGGCACCAGATGAAATGTCTGATGACACTATCGAGGCAGCTTTGAAACCCTATGGTGAATGCCTGGGTGTGACGAAACCCAGATTTTCAGACCTGGAGCTCTCACATGTCCGGACAGGTATTAGGATTTACAGATTTAGGTGTCACAAAGTTTGTTATGTACCAAATTTTATTAATTTCGGTGGTGAATTTGTGATTTTTACCTACCCCGGGCAGACCTATGAATGTCGGAAGTGTGGCCATAAATCACACAAGGCGGCAGAGTGTAGGGCACTGTGGTGTTCTAACTGCGACGGCTTCTCCCCCCATGAGAATCCTCATACAGAAAAGGACTGTACAGATCCATGCCGAATGTGTGACTCAGGGCTTCATACGGTCAGTGACTGTTGTGCGAGAGCAATGTCGTACGCGGCTCGGGTAAAGGGGAACCTACTGACTATGCGCCAAAATAATAAGGAAGACGCTGTAAAACAAGATGACGTTGATGTTGACGTCAGCGACGATGATGACCTATTCAACTCACCTGCTATGGAACTGGTTCAAGACAGCGACGAGAACGAAGACGAAATCGACGGGAATGGTGACGACAGCGCCGATGATGACGTCACCGACGACAGCGAGTCTGATAAGGAGATGGATGACCGGGAGAATACTAAGAACACCGAAGAAGTGGATGTTGGTGATAATGAAACGTCATCAGCTATCCCGAGGGTGAGGAATGTGGTCGTGGCTGACGTTCACGCTCCGGACGTGCGTTCACCAGTCCAAGTCGAGGAAAAGCGAGCTAAGTTGGACAATGGCAGTACAGCCCAAGAGGCAGCGTCATCTGTCCCGCCCAGTTCCCATCCTACTGATTATGATGGTGTTGATGCCGATCAGTCGTCAGACTGTATGACGCCGACTCCATCTCAGGAGGGGGACACCATGCTTCTGGTATACAGGAAAAGAAAATCGCTTGCTTCTCGTGCGAGGCAGCGAATGAAAAGAATGAAAAGATCCCGTAATGGTTTACGGGATCCGTCGAAACAAGAACATGTTAAGCAATTTGTTTTCGATAAAGGAATTGATGTACTATTCTTACAGGAAACACACTTCGAAAACTATAATGACTAAATATTTGCAAATCCCGGGCGATGCAAGGTAGGCGTATGGGTCAAATCGAAGTTGTGGTGGGGGGGGGGGGGGGGGGGGGAATAATTATTAAGTAGGCCTATACGGTAGATTACATTATACGGAAAATACAGAGGTGCCCTAACGGTCGGTACATAAGCCTTAGGGTTGAACTCAACAACATTGCTTTAAACCTTGTTTGTGTATATGCCCCTAATAATCCAAAGGAAAGAAAACACTTTATTTCTAATTTAGATAATGTGATGCATGGCAGTGAGTTGTTTATTATGGTTGGGGATTTTAATTGTGTCGAGAGCATTGAATTAGATAGAGCTGGCTGTGCCACTAATGGAAGGAATGATGGAGTGGACGAAATTAATAATTTGAAAAGAGATTTGGTATTTGGGGCATTTTTAGGAAACTGCATCCGAATAAGAATTGTTACACGTGGTCTAGGCGCCAGTGTGCCAGTAGATTGGATAGATTTTATATCCCTAACGCTGTGTTTAAGTATGTAACCCAGTGTTATGCTGTACATGTGTCCTTTTCTGATCATTCGAGTTTGTCTTTTGATATTTCTTTTGAAGATGTCATTTCATGGGGGCCGTTCTACTGGAAGTGTAATACTTCTGTGTTAAAGGACACGGAGCTTGTTGATAATATTAAATCCGTCTTCCATGCTATTTTCTCTGTCTGTACAACTGGTCATACAGATCTAATAGACAGTTGGGAGACATTTAAAAGGGAATGTAAAGACAGAATTCGGAGTTAGTGTAAGGAGAAATCTATGAACAAAAAACGTGATTTGTTGGAACTTGAACAAGAATTAAATGCGTTAAAATCTAGTCCAATCATTATCTGTGACAATGTGGCAATTGACAATGTGAAAAAGACTCTAAATGCCCTTTATAAGTCGAATCATGCGGGAGCGGTTATCCGTGCTATTTTGATCAGGGAGAAAAACCAACGAAATATTTCATTAGACGAGAAGTTGGTAGGGGCAGAAAGAAGATGATCAAAAGTATTACTTGTCATAGTGATTCTTTAATATCCCATGAATCTCAGGGAGGTATTGCTAAGTGTATAAGGTCGTATTATATGAAATTGTATACTGAACAAGATACTGACTCCTCCATTCAAGATGAGTTCTTGTCATCGCTTCCGATGTTAAATGAAGATTGTAAAACTGCCTGCGAAGGCCTTTTGACTGAACAGGAGTTGTTTTTTGCAGCAAAAAATATGTCTAAAAACCGTTCGCCGGGATGCGACGGTTTGCCAGCAGAGTTTTACGAAAAATTTTGGCCCCTGTTTTCGGGTGTGTTTACAAATATTCACACTATTATGTAAGGCCCGACAATGCCGAAAGCCTAAAAAAATGGAGGCCAATTAGCTTACTAAATGTAGATTATAAGATTGTTTCTAAAGCTTTGTGCAATCGGTTAAAAATTTGATCGATACAATTGTACTTCAGAATCAGACATGTGGAATACCAGGCCGAAGTATTTTTGACAACCTTCTCTTATTACGAAATACATATGATTATGTTGAACAAAAAGATTTAAAAGGATACTTTCTTAACTTAGACCAGGAGAAAGCCTTTGACAGAGTAGACTGGTCATTTTTGTTCAAATCTTTAGAGAAATTTAACTTCGGACCCGACTTTTGTAAGTGGGTGCAATTATTATATACTGACATTACAAGTAGTGTTATTGTGAACGGGCACATAACAGAAGAATTTAAACTGAGTCGAGGTGTCCGACAGGGTTGTTCTTTGTCACCATTATTTTATGTGTTGTCCTTAGAGCCCTTTATAGCGGCCATTAGAAACAATGACGAAATTAATGGTGTACGGTTACCCGGCACAAATAAGGAAACAAGAGTGTCCGCATTTGCAGATGATACGACTGCAATTTTATCTGAAGAGAGTTCTGTTCCGCATGTAATTAAAATAGCAGAAAGTTATGGAAAAGCCTCAGGAGCAAAACTCAACTTTTTGAAAAGCACAATTCTTCCCATTGGTAACTGGGACGAAACTAACGTGCACAGTGGTGGGCTTAACATCACTACAAACTCAAAGATTTGTGGGATATTTTTTGGACCAGATCAAACAGAACTCAATTCTGAGCGTGTTTTAAGTAAGGTAAAGAAACATGTATCAGCATGGAATGGAAGATATTTGACCCTACGGGGGAGGTCTGTCTTAATTAATACAGTTGCTTTAGCTGTTTTATGGTTTTCTGCACAGTGTACTCTGTTGCCACCTAAATGTGTCAATTAATGTTCCCAAACTGTGTTCAGATTTTGTGGGATAACAGCCGAAAGTTTGAAGAGAGTTGTCGTACATAATAAAATAGGGAATGGAGGTCTAAACGTACATAATATAGAATGTAAAATAAAAGCACTTGTTACTCGCATGTTTTAAAATTAATTCATGGAACAACAGCGGAATGGAAATACTTTGCCCATCTATTGGTTGGGCTTACCCTTAAGGCATGTTTGTCGTCAATTCTGTCGTTCCAATGTCCCACATTCTGAAATCATTCCACCTTTTTATAGACTGGCCTTGAGCGCCTGGAGAGAATTTACCACAGGTGTACAGCAACCTGTAACATTGTGTTCAAACAGGTATATTTATGAATATTTTGTAACAAAAATAGTACATTGTCCAAGAGCAATGGTGTCTATGCCGCATTTGGACTGGGTTAGAATATGGAAAACTGTTTTTCATCAATTCTTAGATCACAATTTGGTCAACTTCAGTTACAAGTTGGTTCATGAAATTTTGCCCGTTAAGGAAAAACTTCTTAGGAGAAATGTAGCCACCGATGACTTGTGTGTTTTTTTGCTCCCTGTCTGAAACTGGGCAACATCTGTTTGTACAATGTAAGATCGTTCAGGATGTGTTTAATGACTTTAACCGGATATTTGTTTTGTTTGCGAACTACCTACCAAATATGGACTCGGAAACATTAATTTACAAGGTATGAACAGGGATGCTGTTGCTATTGTTAAGGCTACCAAAGGAATAATTAAAACCCATATTCATGTTGACTTTTTTCGACTAGACAGGCCATCTTTCGAGAAATCTGGTGTATAAACAAAGTCTTCTGTACATTACGGAATGATAAATTAGTGTAGTTACTGAAATGAGCACCTAATGTGCAATTGTTCTATTCACAAAGCAGTCATCCTTCCTGTAATATTTTGTTTAATTAAGACTGTCTTGTGATTTCAAAAGCTTTGTTACATCTTGTGTATGTTATGACAATCTGGGAATAAATTCAACAATTTTCCCAAAAAAAAAATAATAAAAACGGTATGCACAAGTATGTACACATTTACATTTATTGTCTGATAACCCGTAATAAATCTTTCATGTGAATTAATCTAGGTCAACTTTCAAACAACATGTAAGTACACATAACTTGTGGTTCAACATGTTTATTTTAAAATACTAGCGTTATAATAATAATTTTCTGAAAACAAAATAAACACCTAAGCCTTAAATACATATTTCCGTAAGTAAACCTTTGTAGAATTTATTTTGATCGCTGTATAAAGATGTCAACACGGTGAGCTATTGCATGAGATGTTAACAGGGTAAGCAATTGCATAAGTCTGTCTCTGTAAAGCTGTTACAATGCATAAAACACATGGGGTTGAAAAAAAGTCCAGGACAATTGTCATTTTAAACTTTTAACCATTTCCATATTCCTTAAACTCAAGCCCTAGCACGCCGGGATGATAAAAAACATTTGAATTAACCCAGTGCAACAGGATATTGCCCACACTGCATTATGCAGTTAGGTTAAGCCATGAAATAAATGGTGTTCTGCTGGCTGGGAGTTGTGGCGTGCTCCTGTAATCTAGTTGCTTGGAGGCCGGGTGTGGCGGATGGCTTGAAGTTGGGATTCTTGCTAAGAGTTGGTCTGTGTTGATTGGGTGTCCGCGCTAAGATGGGCATCAATATGGGTACGACGAGGGAGCTCAGTGTATCCAGGTTGTCTAAGGAGGAGGGAACCGGTCCAGGGCGGAAACGCAGCAGGCAAAACCTCCCGTGTTCAGCAGTAGTGGGATCGCGCCCGTGAATAGGCAACGCTTCGTAACCTGACTAAAACAGTCAGACCCACTCCTGTTTTGGCACCTTTTTGTTTTATTTGACTGGTATTTTGCGCCGAACTTTCTATTTTACATATCAATGAAACCGGTATGCACAAGTATGTACAGGACTACATTTATTGTCTGATAACCCGTAATAAATCTTTCATGTGAATTAATCTAGGTCAACTTTCAAACAACATGTAAGTACACATACCTTGTGGTTCAACATGTTTATTTTAAAATAGTAGCGTTATAATTATAATTTTCTTAAAACAAAATAAACACCGAAGCCTTAAATACATATTTCCGTAAGTAAACCTTTGTAGAATTTATTTTGATCGCTGTATAAAGATGTCAACAGGGTGAGCTATTGCATAAGATGTTAACAGGGTAAGCAATTGCATAACTCCGACTCTGTAAAGCTGTTACAATGCATAAAACACATGGGGTTGAAAAAAAGTCCAGGACAATTGTCATTTTAAACTTTTAACCATTTCCATATTCCTTAATTTCAAGTCCTAGCACGCCGGGATGATAAAAAACATTTGAATTAACCCAGTGCAACAGGATATTGCCCACACTGCATTATGCAGTTAGGTTAAGCCATGAAATAAATGGTGTTCTGCTGGCTGGGAGTTGTGGCGTGCTCCTGTAATCTAGTTACTTGGAGGCCGGGTGTGGCGGATGGCTTGAAGTTGGGATTCTTGCTAAGATTTGGTCTGTGTTGATTGGGTGTCCGCGCTAAGATGGGCATCAATATGGGTACGACGAGGGAGCTCAGTGTATCCAGGTTGTCTAAGGAGGAGGGAACCGGTCCAGGGCGGAAACGCAGCAGGCAAAACCTCCCGTGTTCAGCAGTAGTGGGATCGCGCCCGTGAATAGGCAACGCTTCGTAGCCTGACTAAAACAGTCAGACCCACTCCTGTTTTGGCACCTTTTTGTTTCATTTCACTGGTATTTTGCGCCGTACTTTCTATCTTACATATCAATAAAAACGGTATGCACAAGTATGTACACATTTACATTTATTGTCTGATAACCCGTAAAAAATCTATCATCTGAATTATTCTAGGTCAACTTTCAAACAACATGTAACTACACATACCTTGTGGTTCAACATGATTATTTTAAAATAGTAGCGTTATAATTATAATTTTCTGAAAACAAAATAAACACCTAAGCCTTAAATACATATTTCCGTAAGTAAACCTTTGTAGAATTTATTTTGATCGCTGTATAAAGATGTCAACACGGTGAGCTATTGCATAAGATGTTAACAGGGTAAGCAATTGCATAACTCCGACTCTGTAAAGCTGCTACAATGCATAAAACACATGGGGTTGAAAAAAAGGCCAGGACAATTGTCATTTTAAACTTTTAACCATTTCCATGTTTCTTAAATTTAAGCCCTAGCACGCCGGGATGATAAAAACATTTGAATTAACCCAGTGCAACAGGATATTGCCCACACTGCATTATGCAGTTAGGTTAAGCCATGAAATAAATGGTGTTCTGCTGGCTGGGAGTTGTGGCGTGCTCCTGTAATCTAGCTGCTTGGAGGCCGGGTGTGGCGGATGGCTTGAAGTTGGGATTCTTGCTAAGAGTTGGTCTGTGTTGATTGGGTGTCCGCGCTAAGATGGGCATCAATATGGGTACGACGAGGGAGCTCAGTGTATCCAGGTTGTCTAAGGAGGAGGGAGCCGGTCCAGGGCGGAAACGCAGCAGGCAAAACCTCCCGTGTTCAGCAGTTGTGGGACCGCGCCCGTGAATAGGCAACGCTTCGAAACCTGACTAAAACAGTCAGACCCACACCTGTTTTGGCACCTGTTTGTTTCATTTGACTGGTTTTTTCCGCCGAACTTTCTATTTTACATATCAATGAAACCGGTATGCACAAGTATGTACAGGACTACATTTATTGTCTGATAACCCGTAATAAATCTTTCATGTGAATTAATCTAGGTCAACTTTCAAACAACATGTAAGTACACATACCTTGTGGTTCAACATGTTTATTTTAAAATAGTAGCGTTATAATTATAATTTTCTGAAAACAAAATAAACACCGAAGCCTTAAATACATATTTCCGTAAGTAAACCTTTGTAGAATTTATTTTGATCGCTGTATAAAGATGTCAACAGGGTGAGCTATTGCATAAGATGTTAACAGGGTAAGCAATTGCATAACTCCGACTTTGTAAAGCTGTTACAATGCATAAAACAAAAGGGTTGAAAAAAAGGCCAGGACAATTGTCATTTTAAACTTTTAACCATTTCCATGTTCCTTGAATTTAAGCCCTAGCACGCCGGGATGATAAAAAACATTTGAATTAACCCAGTGCAACAGGATATTGCCCACACTGCATTATGCAGTTAGGTTAAGCCATGAAATAAATGGTGTTCTGCTGGCTGGGAGTTGTGGCGTGCTCCTGTAATCTAGCTGCTTGGAGGCCGGGTGTGGCGGATGGCTTGAAGTTGGGATTCTTGCTAAGAGTTGGTCTGTGTTGATTGGGTGTCCGCGCTAAGATGGGCATCAATATGGGTACGACGAGGGAGCTCAGTGTATCCAAGTTGTCTAAGGAGGAGGGAATCGGTCCAGGGCGGAAACGCAGCAGGCAAAACCTCCCGTGTTCAGCAGTAGTGGGATCGCGCCCGTGAATAGGCAACGCTTCGTAACCTGACTAAAACAGTCAGACCCACTCCTGTTTTGGCACCTTTTTGTTTTATTTGACTGATTTTTTGCGCCGTACTTTCTATCTTACATTTAAATAAAAACGGTATGCACAAGTATGTACACATTTACATTTATTGTCTGATAACCTGTAAAAAATCTATCATCTGAATTATTCTAGGTCAACTTTCAAACAACATGTAAGTACACATACCTTGTGGTTCAACACGTTTATTTTAAAATAGTAGCGTTATAATTATAATTTTCTGAAAACAAAATAAACACCGAAGCCTTAAATACATATTTCCGTAAGTAAACCTTTGTAGAATTTATTTTGATCGCTGTATAAAGATGTCAACAGGGTGAGCTATTGCACAAGATGTTAACAGGGTAAGCAATTGCATAACTCCGACTCTGTAAAGCTGCTACAATGCATAAAACACATGGGGTTGAAAAAAAGGCCAGGACAATTGTCATTTTAACATTTTAACCATTTCCATGTTTCTTAAATTTAAGCCCTAGCACGCCGGGATGATAAAAAACATTTGAATTAACCCAGTGCAACAGGATATTGCCCACACTGCATTATGCAGTTAGGTTAAGCCATGAAATAAATGGTGTTCTGCTGGCTGGGAGTTGTGGCGTGCTCCTGTAATCTAGTTGCTTGGAGGCCGGGTGTGGCGGATGGCTTGAAGTTGGGATTCTTGCTAAGAGTTGGTCTGTGTTGATTGGGTGTCCGCGCTAAGATGGGCATCAATATGGGTACGACGAGGGAGCTCAGTGTATCCAGGTTGTCTAAGGAGGAGGGAACCGGTCCAGGGCGGAAACGCAGCAGGCAAAACCTCCCGTGTTCAGCAGTAGTGGGATCGCGCCCGTGAATAGGCAACGCTTCGTAACCTGACTAAAACGGTCAGACCCACTCCTGTTTTGGCACCTTTTTGTTTTATTTGACTGGTATTTTGCGCCCTCCTTTCTATCTTACATATAAATAAAAACGGTATGCACAAGTATGTACACATTTACATTTATTGTCAGATAACCTGTAAAAAATCTGTCATCTGAATTATTCTAGGTCAACTTTCAAACAACATGTAAGTACACATACCTTGTGGTTCAACATGTTTATTTTAAAATAGTAGCGTTATAATTATAATTTTCTGAAAACAAAATAAACACCTAAGCCTTAAATACATATTTCCGTAGGTAATCCTTTGTAGAATTTATTTTGATCGCTGTATAAAGATGTCCACAGGGTGAGCTATTGCACAAGATGTTAACAGGGTAAGCAATTGCATAACTCCGACTCTGTAAAGCTGCTACAATGCATAAAACACATGGGGTTGAAAAAAAGGCCAGGACAATTGTCATTTTAAACTTTTAACCATTTCCATGTTCCTTAAATTCAAGCCCTAGCTCGCCGGGATGATAAAAAACATTTGAATTAACCCAGTGCAACAGGATATTGCCCACACTGCATTATGCAGTTAGGTTAAGCCATGAAATAAATGGTGTTCTGCTGGCTGGGAGTTGTGGCGTGCTCCTGTAATCTAGCTGCTTGGAGGCCGGGTGTGGCGGATGGCTTGAAGTTGGGATTCTTGCTAAGAGTTGGTCTGTGTTGATTGGGTGTCCGCGCTAAGATGGGCATCAATATGGGTACGACGAGGGAGCTCAGTGTATCCAGGTTGTCTAAGGAGGAGGGAACCGGTCCAGGGCGGAAACGCAGCAGGCAAAACCTCCCGTGTTCAGCAGTAGTGGGATCGCGCCCGTGAATAGGCAACGCTTCGTAACCTGACTAAAACAGTCAGACCCACTCCTGTTTTGGCACCTTTTTGTTTTATTTGACTGGTTTTTTGCGCCGTACTTTCTATCTTACATATAAATAAAACCGTTATGCACAAGTATGTACACATTTACACTTATTGTCAGATAACCTGTAAAAAATCTATCATCTGAATTATTCTAGGTCAACTTTCAAACAACATGTAAGTACACATACCTTGTGGTTCAACATGTTTATTTTAAAATAGTAGCGTTATAATTACAATTTTTTTAAAACAAAATAAACACCTAAGTCTTAAATACATATATCCGTAAGTAAGCCTTTGTAGAATTTATTTTGATCGCTGTATAAAGATGTCAACAGGGTGAGCTATTGCACAAGATGTTAACAGGGTAAGCAATTGCATAACTCCGACTCTGTAAAGCTGCTACAATGCATAAAACACATGGGGTTGAAAAAAAGGCCAGGACAATTGTCATTTTAACCTTTTAACCATTTCCATGTTTCTTAAATTCAAGTCCTAGCATACCGTGATGATAAAAAACATTTGAATTAACCCAGTGCAACAGGATATTGCCCACACTGCATTATGCAGTTAGTTTAAGCCATGAAATAAATGGTGTTCTGCTGGCTGGGAGTTGTGGCGTGCTCCTGTAATCTAGTTGCTTCGAGGCCGGGTGTGGCGGATGGCTTGAAGTTGGGATTCTTGCTAAGAGTTGGTCTGTGTTGATTGGGTGTCCGCGCTAAGATGGGCATCAATATGGGTACGACGAGGGAGCTCAGTGTATCCAGGTTGTCTAAGGAGGAGGGAACCGGTCCAGGGCGGAAACGCAGCAGGCAAAACCTCCCGTGTTCAGCAGTAGTGGGATCGCGCCCGTGAATAGGCAACGCTTCGTAACCTGACTAAAACAGTCAGACCCACTCCTGTTTTGGCACCTTTTTGTTTTATTTGACTGGTTTTTTGCGCCGTACTTTCTATCTTACATATAAATAAAACCGGTATGCACAAGTATGTACACATTTACACTTATTGTCAGATAACCTGTAAAAAATCTGTCATCTGAATTATTCTAGGTCAACTTGCAAACATGTAAGTACACATACCTTGTGGTTCAACATGTTTATTTTAAAATAGTAGCGTTATAATTATAATTTTCTTAAAACAAAATAAACACCTAAGCCTTAAATACATATTTCCGTAAGTAAACCTTTGTAGAATTTATTTTGATCGCTGTATAAAGATGTCAACAGGGTGAGCTATTGCACAAGATGTTAACAGGGTAAGCAATTGCATAACTCCGACTCTGTGAAGCTGCTACAATGCATAAAACACATGGGGTTGAAAAAAAGGCCAGGACAATTGTCATTTTAACCTTTTAACCATTTCCATGTTTCTTAAATTCAAGTCCTAGCATACCGTGATGATAAAAAACAATTGAATTAACCCAGTGCAACAGGATATTGCCCACACTGCATTATGCAGTTAGTTTAAGCCATGAAATAAATGGTGTTTTGCTGGCTGGGAGTTGTGGCGTGCTCCTGTAATCTAGTTGCTTGGAGGCCGGGTGTGGCGGATGGCTTGAAGTTGGGATTCTTGCTAAGAGTTGGTCTGTGTTGATTGGGTGTCCGCGCTAAGATGGGCATCAATATGGGTACGACGAGGGAGCTCAGTGTATCCAGGTTGTCTAAGGAGGAGGGAACCGGTCCAGGGCGGAAACGCAGCAGGCAAAACCTCCCGTGTTCAGCAGTAGTGGGATCGCGCCCGTGAATAGGCAACGCTTCGTAACCTGACTAAAACAGTCAGACCCACTCCTGTTTTGGCACCTTTTTGTTTTATTTGACTGGTTTTTTGCGCCGTACTTTCTATCTTACATATAAATAAAACCGGTATGCACAAGTATGTACACATTTACACTTATTGTCAGATAACCTGTAAAAAATCTGTCATCTGAATTATTCTAGGTCAACTTGCAAACATGTAAGTACACATACCTTGTGGTTCAACATGTTTATTTTAAAATAGTAGCGTTATAATTATAATTTTCTTAAAACAAAATAAACACCTAAGCCTTAAATACATATTTCCGTAAGTAAACCTTTGTAGAATTTATTTTGATCGCTGTATAAAGATGTCAACAGGGTGAGCTATTGCACAAGATGTTAACAGGGTAAGCAATTGCATAACTCCGATTCTGTAAAGCTGCTACAATGCATAAAACACATGGGGTTGAAAAAAAGGCCAGGACAATTGTCATTTTAAACTTTTAACCATTTCCATGTTCCTTGAATTTAAGCCCTAGCACGCCGGGATGATAAAAAACATTTGAATTAACCCAGTGCAACAGGATATTGCCCACACTGCATTATGCAGTTAGGTTAAGCCATGAAATAAATGGTGTTCTGCTGGCTGGGAGTTGTGGCGTGCTCCTGTAATCTAGCTGCTTGGAGGCCGGGTGTGGCGGATGGCTTGAAGTTGGGATTCTTGCTAAGAGTTGGTCTGTGTTGATTGGGTGTCCGCGCTAAGATGGGCATTAATATGGGTACGACGAGGGAGCTCAGTGTATCCAGGTTGTCTAAGGAGGAGGGAATCGGTCCAGGGCGGAAACGCAGCAGGCAAAACCTCCCGTGTTCAGCAGTAGTGGGATCGCGCCCGTGAATAGGCAACGCTTCGTAACCTGACTAAAACAGTCAGACCCACTCCTGTTTTGGCACCTTTTTGTTTTATTTGACTGATTTTTTGCGCCGTACTTTCTATCTTACATTTAAATAAAAACGGTATGCACAAGTATGTACACATTTACATTTATTGTCTGATAACCTGTAAAAAATCTATCATCTGAATTATTCTAGGTCAACTTTCAAACAACATGTAAGTACACATACCTTGTGGTTCAACATGTTTATTTTAAAATAGTAGCGTTATAATTATAATTTTCTGAAAACAAAATAAACACCGAAGCCTTAAATACATATTTCCGTAAGTAAACCTTTGTAGAATTTATTTTGATCGCTGTATAAAGATGTCAACAGGGTGAGCTATTGCACAAGATGTTAACAGGGTAAGCAATTGCATAACTCCGACTCTGTAAAGCTGCTACAATGCATAAAACACATGGGGTTGAAAAAAAGGCCAGGACAATTGTCATTTTAACATTTTAACCATTTCCATGTTTCTTAAATTTAAGCCCTAGCACGCCGGGATGATAAAAAACATTTGAATTAACCCAGTGCAACAGGATATTGCCCACACTGCATTATGCAGTTAGGTTAAGCCATGAAATAAATGGTGTTCTGCTGGCTGGGAGTTGTGGCGTGCTCCTGTAATCTAGTTGCTTGGAGGCCGGGTGTGGCGGATGGCTTGAAGTTGGGATTCTTGCTAAGAGTTGGTCTGTGTTGATTGGGTGTCCGCGCTAAGATGGGCATCAATATGGGTACGACGAGGGAGCTCAGTGTATCCAGGTTGTCTAAGGAGGAGGGAACCGGTCCAGGGCGGAAACGCAGCAGGCAAAACCTCCCGTGTTCAGCAGTAGTGGGATCGCGCCCGTGAATAGGCAACGCTTCGTAACCTGACTAAAACGGTCAGACCCACTCCTGTTTTGGCACCTTTTTGTTTTATTTGACTGGTATTTTGCGCCCTCCTTTCTATCTTACATATAAATAAAAACGGTATGCACAAGTATGTACACATTTACATTTATTGTCAGATAACCTGTAAAAAATCTGTCATCTGAATTATTCTAGGTCAACTTTCAAACAACATGTAAGTACACATACCTTGTGGTTCAACATGTTTATTTTAAAATAGTAGCGTTATAATTATAATTTTCTGAAAACAAAATAAACACCGAAGCCTTAAATACATATTTCCGTAGGTAATCCTTTGTAGAATTTATTTTGATCGCTGTATAAAGATGTCCACAGGGTGAGCTATTGCACAAGATGTTAACAGGGTAAGCAATTGCATAACTCCGACTCTGTAAAGCTGCTACAATGCATAAAACACATGGGGTTGAAAAAAGGGCCAGGACAATTGTCATTTTAAACTTTTAACCATTTCCATGTTCCTTAAATTCAAGCCCTAGCTCGCCGGGATGATAAAAAACATTTGAATTAACCCAGTGCAACAGGATATTGCCCACACTGCATTATGCAGTTAGGTTAAGCCATGAAATAAATGGTGTTCTGCTGGCTGGGAGTTGTGGCGTGCTCCTGTAATCTAGCTGCTTGGAGGCCGGGTGTGGCGGATGGCTTGAAGTTGGGATTATTGCTAAGAGTTGGTCTGTGTTGATTGGGTGTCCGCGCTAAGATGGGCATCAATATGGGTACGACGAGGGAGCTCAGTGTATCCAGGTTGTCTAAGGAGGAGGGAACCGGTCCAGGGCGGAAACGCAGCAGGCAAAACCTCCCGTGTTCAGCAGTAGTGGGATCGCGCCCGTGAATAGGCAACGCTTCGTAACCTGACTAAAACAGTCAGACCCACTCCTGTTTTGGCACCTTTTTGTTTTATTTGACTGGTTTTTTGCGCCGTACTTTCTATCTTACATATAAATAAAACCGTTATGCACAAGTATGTACACATTTACACTTATTGTCAGATAACCTGTAAAAAATCTATCATCTGAATTATTCTAGGTCAACTTTCAAACAACATGTAAGTACACATACCTTGTGGTTCAACATGTTTATTTTAAAATAGTAGCGTTATAATTATAATTTTCTGAAAACAAAATAAACACCTAAGCCTTAAATACATATATCTGTAAGCCTTTGTAGAATTTATTTTGATCGCTGTATAAAGATGTCAACAGGGTGAGCTATTGCAGAAGATGTTAACAGGGTAAGCAATTGCATAACTCCGACTCTGTAAAGCTGCTACAATGCATAAAACACATGGGGTTGAAAAAAAGGCCAGGACAATTGTCATTTTAACCTTTTAACCATTTCCATGTTTCTTAAATTCAAGCCCTAGCACGCCGGGATGATAAAAAAAACATTTGAATTAACCCAGTGCAACAGGATATTGCCCACACTGCATTATGCAGTTAGGTTAAGCCATGAAATAAATGGTGTTCTGCTGGCTGGGAGTTGTGGCGTGCTCCTGTAATCTAGTTGCTTGGAGGCCGGGTGTGGCGGATGGCTTGAAATTGGGATTCTTGCTAAGAGTTGGTCTGTGTTGATTGGGTGTCCGCGCTAAGATGGGCATCAATATGGGTACGACGAGGGAGCTCAGTGTATCCAGGTTGTCTAAGGAGGAGGGAACCGGTCCAGGGCGGAAACGCAGCAGGCAAAACCTCCCGTGTTCAGCAGTAGTGGGATCGCGCCCGTGAATAGGCAACGCTTCGTAACCTGACTAAAACGGTCAGACCCACTCCTGTTTTGGCACCTTTTTGTTTTATTTGACTGGTATTTTGCGCCCTCCTTTCTATCTTACATATAAATAAAAACGGTATGCACAAGTATGTACACATTTACATTTATTGTCAGATAACCTGTAAAAAATCTGTCATCTGAATTATTCTAGGTCAACTTTCAAACAACATGTAAGTACACATACCTTGTGGTTCAACATGTTTATTTTAAAATAGTAGCGTTATAATTATAATTTTCTGAAAACAAAATAAACACCTAAGCCTTAAATACATATTTCCGTAGGTAATCCTTTGTAGAATTTATTTTGATCGCTGTATAAAGATGTCCACAGGGTGAGCTATTGCACAAGATGTTAACAGGGTAAGCAATTGCATAACTCCGACTCTGTAAAGCTGCTACAATGCATAAAACACATGGGGTTGAAAAAAAGGCCAGGACAATTGTCATTTTAAACTTTTAACCATTTCCATGTTCCTTAAATTCAAGCCCTAGCTCGCCGGGATGATAAAAAACATTTGAATTAACCCAGTGCAACAGGATATTGCCCACACTGCATTATGCAGTTAGGTTAAGCCATGAAATAAATGGTGTTCTGCTGGCTGGGAGTTGTGGCGTGCTCCTGTAATCTAGCTGCTTGGAGGCCGGGTGTGGCGGATGGCTTGAAGTTGGGATTCTTGCTAAGAGTTGGTCTGTGTTGATTGGGTGTCCGCGCTAAGATGGGCATCAATATGGGTACGACGAGGGAGCTCAGTGTATCCAGGTTGTCTAAGGAGGAGGGAACCGGTCCAGGGCGGAAACGCAGCAGGCAAAACCTCCCGTGTTCAGCAGTAGTGGGATCGCGCCCGTGAATAGGCAACGCTTCGTAACCTGACTAAAACAGTCAGACCCACTCCTGTTTTGGCACCTTTTTGTTTTATTTGACTGGTTTTTTGCGCCGTACTTTCTATCTTACATATAAATAAAACCGTTATGCACAAGTATGTACACATTTACACTTATTGTCAGATAACCTGTAAAAAATCTATCATCTGAATTATTCTAGGTCAACTTTCAAACAACATGTAAGTACACATACCTTGTGGTTCAACATGTTTATTTTAAAATAGTAGCGTTATAATTACAATTTTTTTAAAACAAAATAAACACCTAAGTCTTAAATACATATATCCGTAAGTAAACCTTTGTAGAATTTATTTTGATCGCTGTATAAAGATGTCAACAGGGTGAGCTATTGCACAAGATGTTAACAGGGTAAGCAATTGCATAACTCCGACTCTGTAAAGCTGCTACAATGCATAAAACACATGGGGTTGAAAAAAAGGCCAGGACAATTGTCATTTTAACCTTTTAACCATTTCCATGTTCCTTAAATTCAAGTCCTAGCATACCGTGATGATAAAAAACATTTGAATTAACCCAGTGCAACAGGATATTGCCCACACTGCATTATGCAGTTAGTTTAAGCCATGAAATAAATGGTGTTCTGCTGGCTGGGAGTTGTGGCGTGCTCCTGTAATCTAGTTGCTTCGAGGCCGGGTGTGGCGGATGGCTTGAAGTTGGGATTCTTGCTAAGAGTTGGTCTGTGTTGATTGGGTGTCCGCGCTAAGATGGGCATCAATATGGGTACGACGAGGGAGCTCAGTGTATCCAGGTTGTCTAAGGAGGAGGGAACCGGTCCAGGGCGGAAACGCAGCAGGCAAAACCTCCCGTGTTCAGCAGTAGTGGGATCGCGCCCGTGAATAGGCAACGCTTCGTAACCTGACTAAAACAGTCAGACCCACTCCTGTTTTGGCACCTTTTTGTTTTATTTGACTGGTTTTTTGCGCCGTACTTTCTATCTTACATATAAATAAAACCGGTATGCACAAGTATGTACACATTTACACTTATTGTCAGATAACCTGTAAAAAATCTGTCATCTGAATTATTCTAGGTCAACTTGCAAACATGTAAGTACACATACCTTGTGGTTCAACATGTTTATTTTAAAATAGTAGCGTTATAATTATAATTTTCTTAAAACAAAATAAACACCTAAGCCTTAAATACATATTTCCGTAAGTAAACCTTTGTAGAATTTATTTTGATCGCTGTATAAAGATGTCAACAGGGTGAGCTATTGCACAAGATGTTAACAGGGTAAGCAATTGCATAACTCCGACTCTGTGAAGCTGCTACAATGCATAAAACACATGGGGTTGAAAAAAAGGCCAGGACAATTGTCATTTTAACCTTTTAACCATTTCCATGTTTCTTAAATTCAAGTCCTAGCATACCGTGATGATAAAAAACAATTGAATTAACCCAGTGCAACAGGATATTGCCCACACTGCATTATGCAGTTAGTTTAAGCCATGAAATAAATGGTGTTTTGCTGGCTGGGAGTTGTGGCGTGCTCCTGTAATCTAGTTGCTTGGAGGCCGGGTGTGGCGGATGGCTTGAAGTTGGGATTCTTGCTAAGAGTTGGTCTGTGTTGATTGGGTGTCCGCGCTAAGATGGGCATCAATATGGGTACGACGAGGGAGCTCAGTGTATCCAGGTTGTCTAAGGAGGAGGGAACCGGTCCAGGGCGGAAACGCAGCAGGCAAAACCTCCCGTGTTCAGCAGTAGTGGGATCGCGCCCGTGAATAGGCAACGCTTCGTAACCTGACTAAAACAGTCAGACCCACTCCTGTTTTGGCACCTTTTTGTTTTATTTGACTGGTTTTTTGCGCCGTACTTTCTATCTTACATATAAATAAAACCGGTATGCACAAGTATGTACACATTTACACTTATTGTCAGATAACCTGTAAAAAATCTGTCATCTGAATTATTCTAGGTCAACTTGCAAACATGTAAGTACACATACCTTGTGGTTCAACATGTTTATTTTAAAATAGTAGCGTTATAATTATAATTTTCTTAAAACAAAATAAACACCTAAGCCTTAAATACATATTTCCGTAAGTAAACCTTTGTAGAATTTATTTTGATCGCTGTATAAAGATGTCAACAGGGTGAGCTATTGCACAAGATGTTAACAGGGTAAGCAATTGCATAACTCCGATTCTGTAAAGCTGCTACAATGCATAAAACACATGGGGTTGAAAAAAAGGCCAGGACAATTGTCATTTTAAACTTTTAACCATTTCCATGTTCCTTGAATTTAAGCCCTAGCACGCCGGGATGATAAAAAACATTTGAATTAACCCAGTGCAACAGGATATTGCCCACACTGCATTATGCAGTTAGGTTAAGCCATGAAATAAATGGTGTTCTGCTGGCTGGGAGTTGTGGCGTGCTCCTGTAATCTAGCTGCTTGGAGGCCGGGTGTGGCGGATGGCTTGAAGTTGGGATTCTTGCTAAGAGTTGGTCTGTGTTGATTGGGTGTCCGCGCTAAGATGGGCATTAATATGGGTACGACGAGGGAGCTCAGTGTATCCAGGTTGTCTAAGGAGGAGGGAATCGGTCCAGGGCGGAAACGCAGCAGGCAAAACCTCCCGTGTTCAGCAGTAGTGGGATCGCGCCCGTGAATAGGCAACGCTTCGTAACCTGACTAAAACAGTCAGACCCACTCCTGTTTTGGCACCTTTTTGTTTTATTTGACTGATTTTTTGCGCCGTACTTTCTATCTTACATTTAAATAAAAACGGTATGCACAAGTATGTACACATTTACATTTATTGTCTGATAACCTGTAAAAAATCTATCATCTGAATTATTCTAGGTCAACTTTCAAACAACATGTAAGTACACATACCTTGTGGTTCAACATGTTTATTTTAAAATAGTAGCGTTATAATTATAATTTTCTGAAAACAAAATAAACACCGAAGCCTTAAATACATATTTCCGTAAGTAAACCTTTGTAGAATTTATTTTGATCGCTGTATAAAGATGTCAACAGGGTGAGCTATTGCACAAGATGTTAACAGGGTAAGCAATTGCATAACTCCGACTCTGTAAAGCTGCTACAATGCATAAAACACATGGGGTTGAAAAAAAGGCCAGGACAATTGTCATTTTAACATTTTAACCATTTCCATGTTTCTTAAATTTAAGCCCTAGCACGCCGGGATGATAAAAAACATTTGAATTAACCCAGTGCAACAGGATATTGCCCACACTGCATTATGCAGTTAGGTTAAGCCATGAAATAAATGGTGTTCTGCTGGCTGGGAGTTGTGGCGTGCTCCTGTAATCTAGTTGCTTGGAGGCCGGGTGTGGTGGATGGCTTGAAGTTGGGATTCTTGCTAAGAGTTGGTCTGTGTTGATTGGGTGTCCGCGCTAAGATGGGCATCAATATGGGTACGACGAGGGAGCTCAGTGTATCCAGGTTGTCTAAGGAGGAGGGAACCGGTCCAGGGCGGAAACGCAGCAGGCAAAACCTCCCGTGTTCAGCAGTAGTGGGATCGCGCCCGTGAATAGGCAACGCTTCGTAACCTGACTAAAACGGTCAGACCCACTCCTGTTTTGGCACCTTTTTGTTTTATTTGACTGGTATTTTGCGCCCTCCTTTCTATCTTACATATAAATAAAAACGGTATGCACAAGTATGTACACATTTACATTTATTGTCAGATAACCTGTAAAAAATCTGTCATCTGAATTATTCTAGGTCAACTTTCAAACAACATGTAAGTACACATACCTTGTGGTTCAACATGTTTATTTTAAAATAGTAGCGTTATAATTATAATTTTCTGAAAACAAAATAAACACCGAAGCCTTAAATACATATTTCCGTAGGTAATCCTTTGTAGAATTTATTTTGATCGCTGTATAAAGATGTCCACAGGGTGAGCTATTGCACAAGATGTTAACAGGGTAAGCAATTGCATAACTCCGACTCTGTAAAGCTGCTACAATGCATAAAACACATGGGGTTGAAAAAAAGGCCAGGACAATTGTCATTTTAAACTTTTAACCATTTCCATGTTCCTTAAATTCAAGCCCTAGCTCGCCGGGATGATAAAAAACATTTGAATTAACCCAGTGCAACAGGATATTGCCCACACTGCATTATGCAGTTAGGTTAAGCCATGAAATAAATGGTGTTCTGCTGGCTGGGAGTTGTGGCGTGCTCCTGTAATCTAGCTGCTTGGAGGCCGGGTGTGGCGGATGGCTTGAAGTTGGGATTATTGCTAAGAGTTGGTCTGTGTTGATTGGGTGTCCGCGCTAAGATGGGCATCAATATGGGTACGACGAGGGAGCTCAGTGTATCCAGGTTGTCTAAGGAGGAGGGAACCGGTCCAGGGCGGAAACGCAGCAGGCAAAACCTCCCGTGTTCAGCAGTAGTGGGATCGCGCCCGTGAATAGGCAACGCTTCGTAACCTGACTAAAACAGTCAGACCCACTCCTGTTTTGGCACCTTTTTGTTTTATTTGACTGGTTTTTTGCGCCGTACTTTCTATCTTACATATAAATAAAACCGTTATGCACAAGTATGTACACATTTACACTTATTGTCAGATAACCTGTAAAAAATCTATCATCTGAATTATTCTAGGTCAACTTTCAAACAACATGTAAGTACACATACCTTGTGGTTCAACATGTTTATTTTAAAATAGTAGCGTTATAATTATAATTTTCTGAAAACAAAATAAACACCTAAGCCTTAAATACATATATCTGTAAGCCTTTGTAGAATTTATTTTGATCGCTGTATAAAGATGTCAACAGGGTGAGCTATTGCAGAAGATGTTAACAGGGTAAGCAATTGCATAACTCCGACTCTGTAAAGCTGCTACAATGCATAAAACACATGGGGTTGAAAAAAAGGCCAGGACAATTGTCATTTTAACCTTTTAACCATTTCCATGTTTCTTAAATTCAAGCCCTAGCACGCCGGGATGATAAAAAAAACATTTGAATTAACCCAGTGCAACAGGATATTGCCCACACTGCATTATGCAGTTAGGTTAAGCCATGAAATAAATGGTGTTCTGCTGGCTGGGAGTTGTGGCGTGCTCCTGTAATCTAGTTGCTTGGAGGCCGGGTGTGGCGGATGGCTTGAAATTGGGATTCTTGCTAAGAGTTGGTCTGTGTTGATTGGGTGTCCGCGCTAAGATGGGCATCAATATGGGTACGACGAGGGAGCTCAGTGTATCCAGGTTGTCTAAGGAGGAGGGAACCGATCCAGGGCGGAAACGCAGCAGGCAAAACCTCCCGTGTTCAGCAGTAGTGGGACCGCGCCCGTGAATAGGCAACGCTTCGTAACCTGACTAAAACGGTCAGACCCACTCCTGTTTTGGCACCTTTTTGTTTTATTTGACTGGTATTTTGCGCCGTACTTTCTATCTTACATATAAATAAAACCGGTATGCACAAGTATGTACAAATTTACACTTATTGTCAGATAACCTGTAAAAAATCTGTCATCTGAATTATTCTAGGTCAACTTGCAAACATGTAAGTACACATACCTTGTGGTTCAACATGTTTATTTTAAAATAGTAGCGTTATAATTATAATTTTCTTAAAACAAAATAAACGCCTAAGCCTTAAATACATATTTCCGTAAGTAAACCTTTGTAGAATTTATTTTGATCGCTGTATAAAGATGTCAACAGGGTGAGCTATTGCACAAGATGTTAACAGGGTAAGCAATTGCATAACTCCGATTCTGTAAAGCTGCTACAATGCATAAAACACATGGGGTTGAAAAAAAGGCCAGGACAATTGTCATTTTAAACTTTTAACCATTTCCATGTTCCTTGAATTTAAGCCCTAGCACGCCGGGATGATAAAAAACATTTGAATTAACCCAGTGCAACAGGATATTGCCCACACTGCATTATGCAGTTAGGTTAAGCCATGAAATAAATGGTGTTCTGCTGGCTGGGAGTTGTGGCGTGCTCCTGTAATCTAGCTGCTTGGAGGCCGGGTGTGGCGGATGGCTTGAAGTTGGGATTCTTGCTAAGAGTTGGTCTGTGTTGATTGGGTGTCCGCGCTAAGATGGGCATCAATATGGGTACGACGAGGGAGCTCAGTGTATCCAGGTTGTCTAAGGAGGAGGGAATCGGTCCAGGGCGGAAACGCAGCAGGCAAAACCTCCCGTGTTCAGCAGTAGTGGGATCGCGCCCGTGAATAGGCAACGCTTCGTAACCTGACTAAAACAGTCAGACCCACTCCTGTTTTGGCACCTTTTTGTTTTATTTGACTGGTATTTTGCGCCGTACTTTCTATCTTACATATAAATAAAAACGGTATGCACAAGTATGTACACATTTACATTTATTGTCTGATAACCCGTAATAAATCTATCATCTGAATTATTCTAGGTCAACTTTGAAACAACATGTAACTACACATACCTTGTGGTTCAATATGTTTATTTTAAAATAGTAGCGTTATAATTATAATTTTCTGAAAACAAAATAAACACCTAAGCCTTAAATACATATTTCCGTAAGTAAACCTTTGTAGAATTTATTTTGATCGCTGTATAAAGATGTCAACAGGGTGAGCTATTGCACAAGATGTTAACAGGGTAAGCAATTGCATAACTCCGATTCTGTAAAGCTGCTACAATGCATAAAACACATGGGGTTGAAAAAAAGGCCAGGACAATTGTCATTTTAAACTTTTAACCATTTCCATGTTCCTTGAATTTAAGCCCTAGCACGCCGGGATGATAAAAAACATTTGAATTAACCCAGTGCAACAGGATATTGCCCACACTGCATTATGCAGTTAGGTTAAGCCATGAAATAAATGGTGTTCTGCTGGCTGGGAGTTGTGGCGTGCTCCTGTAATCTAGCTGCTTGGAGGCCGGGTGTGGCGGATGGCTTGAAGTTGGGATTCTTGCTAAGAGTTGGTCTGTGTTGATTGGGTGTCCGCGCTAAGATGGGCATCAATATGGGTACGACGAGGGAGCTCAGTGTATCCAGGTTGTCTAAGGAGGAGGGAATCGGTCCAGGGCGGAAACGCAGCAGGCAAAACCTCCCGTGTTCAGCAGTAGTGGGATCGCGCCCGTGAATAGGCAACGCTTCGTAACCTGACTAAAACAGTCAGACCCACTCCTGTTTTGGCACCTTTTTGTTTTATTTGACTGATTTTTTGCGCCGTACTTTCTATCTTACATTTAAATAAAAACGGTATGCACAAGTATGTACACATTTACATTTATTGTCTGATAACCTGTAAAAAATCTATCATCTGAATTATTCTAGGTCAACTTTCAAACAACATCTAAGTACACATACCTTGTGGTTCAACATGTTTATTTTAAAATAGTAGCGTTATAATTATAATTTTCTGAAAACAAAATAAACACCGAAGCCTTAAATACATATTTCCGTAAGTAAACCTTTGTAGAATTTATTTTGATCGCTGTATAAAGATGTCAACAGGGTGAGCTATTGCACAAGATGTTAACAGGGTAAGCAATTGCATAACTCCGACTCTGTAAAGCTGCTACAATGCATAAAACACATGGGGTTGAAAAAAAGGCCAGGACAATTGTCATTTTAACATTTTAACCATTTCCATGTTTCTTAAATTTAAGCCCTAGCACGCCGGGATGATAAAAAACATTTGAATTAACCCAGTGCAACAGGATATTGCCCACACTGCATTATGCATTTAGGTTAAGCCATGAAATAAATGGTGTTCTGCTGGCTGGGAGTTGTGGCGTGCTCCTGTAATCTAGTTGCTTGGAGGCCGGGTGTGGCGGATGGCTTGAAGTTGGGATTCTTGCTAAGAGTTGGTCTGTGTTGATTGGGTGTCCGCGCTAAGATGGGCATCAATATGGGTACGACGAGGGAGCTCAGTGTATCCAGGTTGTCTAAGGAGGAGGGAACCGGTCCAGGGCGGAAACGCAGCAGGCAAAACCTCCCGTGTTCAGCAGTAGTGGGATCGCGCCCGTGAATAGGCAACGCTTCGTAACCTGACTAAAACGGTCAGACCCACTCCTGTTTTGGCACCTTTTTGTTTTATTTGACTGGTATTTTGCGCCCTCCTTTCTATCTTACATATAAATAAAAACGGTATGCACAAGTATGTACACATTTACATTTATTGTCAGATAACCTGTAAAAAATCTGTCATCTGAATTATTCTAGGTCAACTTTCAAACAACATGTAAGTACACATACCTTGTGGTTCAACATGTTTATTTTAAAATAGTAGCGTTATAATTATAATTTTCTGAAAACAAAATAAACACCTAAGCCTTAAATACATATTTCCGTAGGTAATCCTTTGTAGAATTTATTTTGATCGCTGTATAAAGATGTCCACAGGGTGAGCTATTGCACAAGATGTTAACAGGGTAAGCAATTGCATAACTCCGACTCTGTAAATCTGCTACAATGCATAAAACACATGGGGTTGAAAAAAAGGCCAGGACAATTGTCATTTTAAACTTTTAACCATTTCCATGTTCCTTAAATTCAAGCCCTAGCACGCCGGGATGATAAAAAACATTTGAATTAACCCAGTGCAACAGGATATTGCCCACACTGCATTATGCAGTTAGGTTAAGCCATGAAATAAATGGTGTTCTGCTGGCTGGGAGTTGTGGCGTGCTCCTGTAATCTAGCTGCTTGGAGGCCGGGTGTGGCGGATGGCTTGAAGTTGGGATTCTTGCTAAGAGTTGGTCTGTGTTGATTGGGTGTCCGCGCTAAGATGGGCATCAATATGGGTACGACAAGGGAGCTCAGTGTATCCAGGTTGTCTAAGGAGGAGGGAACCGGTCCAGGGCGGAAACGCAGCAGGCAAAACCTCCCGTGTTCAGCAGTAGTGGGATCGCGCCCGTGAATAGGCAACGCTTCGTAACCTGACTAAAACAGTCAGACCCACTCCTGTTTTGGCACCTTTTTGTTTTATTTGACTGGTTTTTTGCGCCGTACTTTCTATCTTACATATAAATAAAACCGGTATGCACAAGTATGTACACATTTACACTTATTGTCAGATAACCTGTAAAAAATCTATCATCTGAATTATTCTAGGTCAACTTTCAAACAACATGTAAGTACACATACCTTGTGGTTCAACATGTTTATTTTAAAATAGTAGCGTTATAATTACAATTTTTTTAAAACAAAATAAACACCTAAGTCTTAAATACATATATCCGTAAGTAAGCCTTTGTAGAATTTATTTTGATCGCTGTATAAAGATGTCAACAGGGTGAGCTATTGCACAAGATGTTAACAGGGTAAGCAATTGCATAACTCCGACTCTGTAAAGCTGCTACAATGCATAAAACACATGGGGTTGAAAAAAAGGCCAGGACAATTGTCATTTTAACCTTTTAACCATTTCCATGTTTCTTAAATTCAAGTCCTAGCATACCGTGATGATAAAAAACATTTGAATTAACCCAGTGCAACAGGATATTGCCCACACTGCATTATGCAGTTAGTTTAAGCCATGAAATAAATGGTGTTCTGCTGGCTGGGAGTTGTGGCGTGCTCCTGTAATCTAGTTGCTTGGAGGCCGGGTGTGGCGGATGGCTTGAAGTTGGGATTCTTGCTAAGAGTTGGTCTGTGTTGATTGGGTGTCCGCGCTAAGATGGGCATCAATATGGGTACGACGAGGGAGCTCAGTGTATCCAGGTTGTCTAAGGAGGAGGGAACCGGTCCAGGGCGGAAACGCAGCAGGCAAAACCTCCCGTGTTCAGCAGTAGTGGGATCGCGCCCGTGAATAGGCAACGCTTCGTAACCTGACTAAAACAGTCAGACCCACTCCTGTTTTGGCACCTTTTTGTTTTATTTGACTGGTTTTTTGCGCCGTACTTTCTATCTTACATATAAATAAAACCGGTATGCACAAGTATGTACACATTTACACTTATTGTCAGATAACCTGTAAAAAATCTGTCATCTGAATTATTCTAGGTCAACTTGCAAACATGTAAGTACACATACCTTGTGGTTCAACATGTTTATTTTAAAATAGTAGCGTTATAATTATAATTTTCGTAAAACAAAATAAACACCTAAGCCTTAAATACATATTTCCGTAAGTAAACCTTTGTAGAATTTATTTTGATCGCTGTATAAAGATGTCAACAGGGTGAGCTATTGCACAAGATGTTAACAGGGTAAGCAATTGCATAACTCCGATTCTGTAAAGCTGCTACAATGCATAAAACACATGGGGTTGAAAAAAAGGCCAGGACAATTGTCATTTTAACCTTTTAACCATTTCCATGTTTCTTAAATTCAAGTCCTAGCATACCGTGATGATAAAAAACATTTGAATTAACCCAGTGCAACAGGATATTGCCCACACTGCATTATGCAGTTAGTTTAAGCCATGAAATAAATGGTGTTTTGCTGGCTGGGAGTTGTGGCGTGCTCCTGTAATCTAGTTGCTTGGAGGCCGGGTGTGGCGGATGGCTAGAAGTTGGGATTCTTGCTAAGAGTTGGTCTGTGTTGATTGGGTGTCCGCGCTAAGATGGGCATCAATATGGGTACGACGAGGGAGCTCAGTGTATCCAGGTTGTCTAAGGAGGAGGGAATCGGTCCAGGGCGGAAACGCAGCAGGCAAAACCTCCCGTGTTCAGCAGTAGTGGGATCGCGCCCGTGAATAGGCAACGCTTCGTAACCTGACTAAAACAGTCAGACCCACTCCTGTTTTGGCACCTTTTTGTTTTATTTGACTGATTTTTTGCGCCGTACTTTCTATCTTACATTTAAATAAAAACGGTATGCACAAGTATGTACACATTTACATTTATTGTCTGATAACCTGTAAAAAATCTATCATCTGAATTATTCTAGGTCAACTTTCAAACAACATGTAAGTACACATACCTTGTGGTTCAACATGTTTATTTTAAAATAGTAGCGTTATAATTATAATTTTCTGAAAACAAAATAAACACCGAAGCCTTAAATACATATTTCCGTAAGTAAACCTTTGTAGAATTTATTTTGATCGCTGTATAAAGATGTCAACAGGGTGAGCTATTGCACAAGATGTTAACAGGGTAAGCAATTGCATAACTCCGACTCTGTAAAGCTGCTACAATGCATAAAACACATGGGGTTGAAAAAAAGGCCAGGACAATTGTCATTTTAACATTTTAACCATTTCCATGTTTCTTAAATTTAAGCCCTAGCACGCCGGGATGATAAAAAACATTTGAATTAACCCAGTGCAACAGGATATTGCCCACACTGCATTATGCAGTTAGGTTAAGCCATGAAATAAATGGTGTTCTGCTGGCTGGGAGTTGTGGCGTGCTCCTGTAATCTAGTTGCTTGGAGGCCGGGTGTGGCGGATGGCTTGAAGTTGGGATTCTTGCTAAGAGTTGGTCTGTGTTGATTGGGTGTCCGCGCTAAGATGGGCATCAATATGGGTACGACGAGGGAGCTCAGTGTATCCAGGTTGTCTAAGGAGGAGGGAACCGGTCCAGGGCGGAAACGCAGCAGGCAAAACCTCCCGTGTTCAGCAGTAGTGGGATCGCGCCCGTGAATAGGCAACGCTTCGTAACCTGACTAAAACGGTCAGACCCACTCCTGTTTTGGCACCTTTTTGTTTTATTTGACTGGTATTTTGCGCCCTCCTTTCTATCTTACATATAAATAAAAACGGTATGCACAAGTATGTACACATTTACATTTATTGTCAGATAACCTGTAAAAAATCTGTCATCTGAATTATTCTAGGTCAACTTTCAAACAACATGTAAGTACACATACCTTGTGGTTCAACATGTTTATTTTAAAATAGTAGCGTTATAATTATAATTTTCTGAAAACAAAATAAACACCGAAGCCTTAAATACATATTTCCGTAGGTAATCCTTTGTAGAATTTATTTTGATCGCTGTATAAAGATGTCCACAGGGTGAGCTATTGCACAAGATGTTAACAGGGTAAGCAATTGCATAACTCCGACTCTGTAAAGCTGCTACAATGCATAAAACACATGGGGTTGAAAAAAAGGCCAGGACAATTGTCATTTTAAACTTTTAACCATTTCCATGTTCCTTAAATTCAAGCCCTAGCTCGCCGGGATGATAAAAAACATTTGAATTAACCCAGTGCAACAGGATATTGCCCACACTGCATTATGCAGTTAGGTTAAGCCATGAAATAAATGGTGTTCTGCTGGCTGGGAGTTGTGGCGTGCTCCTGTAATCTAGCTGCTTGGAGGCCGGGTGTGGCGGATGGCTTGAAGTTGGGATTCTTGCTAAGAGTTGGTCTGTGTTGATTGGGTGTCCGCGCTAAGATGGGCATCAATATGGGTACGACGAGGGAGCTCAGTGTATCCAGGTTGTCTAAGGAGGAGGGAACCGGTCCAGGGCGGAAACGCAGCAGGCAAAACCTCCCGTGTTCAGCAGTAGTGGGATCGCGCCCGTGAATAGGCAACGCTTCGTAACCTGACTAAAACAGTCAGACCCACTCCTGTTTTGGCACCTTTTTGTTTTATTTGACTGGTTTTTTGCGCCGTACTTTCTATCTTACATATAAATAAAACCGTTATGCACAAGTATGTACACATTTACACTTATTGTCAGATAACCTGTAAAAAATCTATCATCTGAATTATTCTAGGTCAACTTTCAAACAACATGTAAGTACACATACCTTGTGGTTCAACATGTTTATTTTAAAATAGTAGCGTTATAATTATAATTTTCTTAAAACAAAATAAACACCTAAGCCTTAAATACATATTTCCGTAAGTAAACCTTTGTAGAATTTATTTTGATCGCTGTATAAAGATGTCAACAGGGTGAGCTATTGCACAAGATGTTAACAGGGTAAGCAATTGCATAACTCCGATTCTGTAAAGCTGCTACAATGCATAAAACACATGGGGTTGAAAAAAAGGCCAGGACAATTGTCATTTTAAACTTTTAACCATTTCCATGTTCCTTGAATTTAAGCCCTAGCACGCCGGGATGATAAAAAACATTTGAATTAACCCAGTGCAACAGGATATTGCCCACACTGCATTATGCAGTTAGGTTAAGCCATGAAATAAATGGTGTTCTGCTGGCTGGGAGTTGTGGCGTGCTCCTGTAATCTAGCTGCTTGGAGGCCGGGTGTGGCGGATGGCTTGAAGTTGGGATTCTTGCTAAGAGTTGGTCTGTGTTGATTGGGTGTCCGCGCTAAGATGGGCATCAATATGGGTACGACGAGGGGAGCTCAGTGTATCCAGGTTGTCTAAGGAGGAGGGAACCGGTCCAGGGCGGAAACGCAGCAGGCAAAACCTCCCGTGTTCAGCAGTAGTGGGATCGCGCCCGTGAATAGGCAACGCTTCGTAACCTGACTAAAACGGTCAGACCCACTCCTGTTTTGGCACCTTTTTGTTTTATTTGACTGGTATTTTGCGCCCTCCTTTCTATCTTACATATAAATAAAAACGGTATGCACAAGTACGTACACATTTACATTTATTGTCAGATAACCTGTAAAAAATCTGTCATCTGAATTATTCTAGGTCAACTTTCAAACAACATGTAAGTACACATACCTTGTGGTTCAACATGTTTATTTTAAAATAGTAGCGTTATAATTATAATTTTCTGAAAACAAAATAAACACCTAAGCCTTAAATACATATATCTGTAAGCCTTTGTAGAATTTATTTTGATCGCTGTATAAAGATGTCAACAGGGTGAGCTATTGCAGAAGATGTTAACAGGGTAAGCAATTGCATAACTCCGACTCTGTAAAGCTGCTACAATGCATAAAACACGTGGGGTTGAAAAAAAGGCCAGGACAATTGTCATTTTAACCTTTTAACCATTTCCATGTTTCTTAAATTCAAGCCCTTGCACGCCGGGATGATAAAAAAACATTTGAATTAACCCAGTGCAACAGGATATTGCCCACACTGCATTATGCAGTTAGGTTAAGCCATGAAATAAATGGTGTTCTGCTGGCTGGGAGTTGTGGCGTGCTCCTGTAATCTAGTTGCTTGGAGGCCGGGTGTGGCGGATGGCTTGAAATTGGGATTCTTGCTAAGAGTTGGTCTGTGTTGATTGGGTGTCCGCGCTAAGATGGGCATCAATATGGGTACGACGAGGGAGCTCAGTGTATCCAGGTTGTCTAAGGAGGAGGGAACCGATCCAGGGCGGAAACGCAGCAGGCAAAACCTCCCGTGTTCAGCAGTAGTGGGACCGCGCCCGTGAATAGGCAACGCTTCGTAACCTGACTAAAACGGTCAGACCCACTCCTGTTTTGGCACCTTTTTGTTTTATTTGACTGGTTTTTTGCGCCGTACTTTCTATCTTACATATAAATAAAACCGTTATGCACAAGTATGTACAAATTTACACTTATTGTCAGATAACCTGTAAAAAATCTGTCATCTGAATTATTCTAGGTCAACTTGCAAACATGTAAGTACACATACCTTGTGGTTCAACATGTTTATTTTAAAATAGTAGCGTTATAATTATAATTTTCTTAAAACAAAATAAACACCTAAGCCTTAAATACATATTTCCGTAAGTAAACCTTTGTAGAATTTATTTTGATCGCTGTATAAAGATGTCAACAGGGTGAGCTATTGCACAAGATGTTAACAGGGTAAGCAATTGCATAACTCCGATTCTGTAAAGCTGCTACAATGCATAAAACACATGGGGTTGAAAAAAAGGCCAGGACAATTGTCATTTTAAACTTTTAACCATTTCCATGTTCCTTGAATTCAAGCCCTAGCACGCCGGGATGATAAAAAACATTTGAATTAACCCAGTGCAACAGGATATTGCCCACACTGCATTATGCAGTTAGGTTAAGCCATGAAATAAATGGTGTTCTGCTGGCTGGGAGTTGTGGCGTGCTCCTGTAATCTAGCTGCTTGGAGGCCGGGTGTGGCGGATGGCTTGAAGTTGGGATTCTTGCTAAGAGTTGGTCTGTGTTGATTGGGTGTCCGCGCTAAGATGGGCATCAATATGGGTACGACGAGGGAGCTCAGTGTATCCAGGTTGTCTAAGGAGGAGGGAATCGGTCCAGGGCGGAAACGCAGCAGGCAAAACCTCCCGTGTTCAGCAGTAGTGGGATCGCGCCCGTGAATAGGCAACGCTTCGTAACCTGACTAAAACAGTCAGACCCACTCCTGTTTTGGCACCTTTTTGTTTTATTTGACTGGTATTTTGCGCCCTCCTTTCTATCTTACATATAAATAAAAACGGTATGCACAAGTATGTACACATTTACATTTATTGTCAGATAACCTGTAAAAAATCTATCATCTGAATTATTCTAGGTCAACTTTCAAACAACATATAAGTACACATACCTTGTGGTTCAACATGTTTATTTTAAAATAGTAGCGTTATAATTATAATTTTCTGAAAACAAAATAAACACCGAAGCCTTAAATACATATTTCCGTAAGTAAACCTTTGTAGAATTTATTTTGATCGCTGTATAAAGATGTCAACAGGGTGAGCTATTGCACAAGATGTTAACAGGGTAAGCAATTGCATAACTCCGACTCTGTAAAGCTGCTACAATGCATAAAACACATGGGGTTGAAAAAAAGGCCAGGACAATTGTCATTTTAACATTTTAACCATTTCCATGTTTCCTAAATTTAAGCCCTAGCACGCCGGGATGATAAAAAACATTTGAATTAACCCAGTGCAACAGGATATTGCCCACACTGCATTATGCAGTTAGGTTAAGCCATGAAATAAATGGTGTTCTGCTGGCTGGGAGTTGTGGCGTGCTCCTGTAATCTAGTTGCTTGGAGGCCGGGTGTGGCGGATGGCTTGAAGTTGGGATTCTTGCTAAGAGTTGGTCTGTGTTGATTGGGTGTCCGCGCTAAGATGGGCATCAATATGGGTACGACGAGGGAGCTCAGTGTATCCAGGTTGTCTAAGGAGGAGGGAATCGGTCCAGGGCGGAAACGCAGCAGGCAAAACCTCCCGTGTTCAGCAGTAGTGGGATCGCGCCCGTGAATAGGCAACGCTTCGTAACCTGACTAAAACGGTCAGACCCACTCCCGTTTTGGCACCTTTTTGTTTTATTTGACTGGTATTTTGCGCCCTCCTTTCTATCTTACATATAAATAAAAACGGTATGCACAAGTATGTACACATTTACATTTATTGTCAGATAACCTGTAAAAAATCTGTCATCTGAATTATTCTAGGTCAACTTTCAAACAACATGTAAGTACACATACCTTGTGGTTCAACATGTTTATTTTAAAATAGTAGCGTTATAATTATAATTTTCTGAAAACAAAATAAACACCTAAGCCTTAAATACATATATCTGTAAGCCTTTGTAGAATTTATTTTGATCGCTGTATAAAGATGTCAACAGGGTGAGCTATTGCAGAAGATGTTAACAGGGTAAGCAATTGCATAACTCCGACTCTGTAAAGCTGCTACAATGCATAAAACACATGGGGTTGAAAAAAAGGCCAGGACAATTGTCATTTTAACCTTTTAACCATTTCCATGTTTCTTAAATTTAAGCCCTAGCACGCCGGGATGATAAAAAAACATTTGAATTAACCCAGTGCAACAGGATATTGCCCATACTGCATTATGCAGTTAGGTTAAGCCATGAAATAAATGGTGTTCTGCTGGCTGGGAGTTGTGGCGTGCTCCTGTAATCTAGTTGCTTGGAGGCCGGGTGTGGCGGATGGCTTGAAGTTGGGATTCTTGCTAAGAGTTGGTCTGTGTTGATTGGGTGTCCGCGCTAAGATGGGCATCAATATGGGTACGACGAGGGAGCTCAGTGTATCCAGGTTGTCTAAGGAGGAGGGAACCGATCCAGGGCGGAAACGCAGCAGGCAAAACCTCCCGTGTTCAGCAGTAGTGGGACCGCGCCCGTGAATAGGCAACGCTTCGTAACCTGACTAAAACGGTCAGACCCACTCCTGTTTTGGCACCTTTTTGTTTTATTTGACTGGTATTTTGCGCCGTACTTTCTATCTTACATATAAATAAAAACGGTATGCACAAGTATGTACACATTTACATTTATTGTCTGATAACCCGTAATAAATCTATCATCTGAATTATTCTAGGTCAACTTTGAAACAACATGTAACTACACATACCTTGTGGTTCAATATGTTTATTTTAAAATAGTAGCGTTATAATTATAATTTTCTGAAAACAAAATAAACACCTAAGCCTTAAATACATATATCTGTAAGTAAGCCTTTGTAGAATTTATTTTGATCGCTGTATAAAGATGTCAACAGAGTGAGCTATTGCACAAGATGTTAACAGATTAAGCAATTGCATAACTCCGACTCTGTAAAGCTGCTACAATGCATAAAACACATGGGGTGGAAAAAAAGGCCAGGACAATTGTCATTTTAAACTTTTAACCATTTCCATGTTTCTTAAATTCAAGCCCTAGCACGCCGGGATGATAAAAAACATTTGAATTAACCCAGTGCAACAGGATATTGCCCACACTGCATTATGCAGTTAGGTTAAGCCATGAAATAAATGGTGTTCTGCTGGCTGGGAGTTGTGGCGTGCTCCTGTAATCTAGCTGCTTGGAGGCCGGGTGTGGCGGATGGCTTGAAGTTGGGATTCTTGCTAAGAGTTGGTCTGTGTTGGTTGGGTGTCCGCGCTAAGATGGGCATCAATATGGGTACGACGAGGGAGCTCAGTGTATCCAGGTTGTCTAAGGAGGAGGGAACCGGTCCAGGGCGGAAACGCAGCAGGCAAAACCTCCCGTGTTCAGCAGTAGTGGGATCGCGCCCGTGAATAGGCAACGCTTCGTAACCTGACTAAAACAGTCAGACCCACTCCTGTTTTGGCACCTTTTTGTTTTATTTGACTGGTTTTTTGCGCCGTACTTTCTATCTTACATATAAATAAAACCGTTATGCACAAGTATGTACACATTTACATTTATTGTCAGATAACCTGTAAAAAATCTATCATCTGAATTATTCTAGGTCAACTTGCAAACATGTAAGTACACATACCTTGTGGTTCAACATGTTTATTTTAAAATAGTAGCGTTATAATTATAATTTTCTGAAAACAAAATAAACACCTAAGCCTTAAATACATATTTCCGTAAGTAAACCTTTGTAGAATTTATTTTGATCGCTGTATAAAGATGTCAACAGGGTGAGCTATTGCACAAGATGTTAACAGGGTAAGCAATTGCATAACTCCGATTCTGTAAAGCTGCTACAATGCATAAAACACATGGGGTTGAAAAAAAGGCCAGGACAATTGTCATTTTAACCTTTTAACCATTTCCATGTTTCTTAAATTTAAGCCCTAGCACGCCGGGATGATAAAAAACATTTGAATTAACCCAGTGCAACAGGATATTGCCCACACTGCATTATGCAGTTAGGTTAAGCCATGAAATAAATGGTGTTCTGCTGGCTGGGAGTTGTGGCGTGCTCCTGTAATCTAGCTGCTTGGAGGCCGGGTGTGGCGGATGGCTTGAAGTTGGGATTCTTGCTAAGAGTTGGTCTGTGTTGATTGGGTGTCCGCGCTAAGATGGGCATTAATATGGGTACGACGAGGGAGCTCAGTGTATCCAGGTTGTCTAAGGAGGAGGGAACCGGTCCAGGGCGGAAACGCAGCAGGCAAAACCTCTCGTGTTCAGCAGTAGTGGGATCGCGCCCGTGAATAGGCAACGCTTCGTAACCTGACTAAAACAGTCAGACCCACTCCTGTTTTGGCACCTTTTTGTTTCATTTGACTGTTTTTTTTGCGCCGTACGTTCTATCTTACATATAAATAAAAACGGTATGCACAAGTATGTACACATTTACATTTATTGTCTGATAACCCGTAAAAAAATCTATCATCTGAATTATTCTAGGTCAACTTTCAAACAACATGTAAGTACACATACCTTGTGGTTCAACATGTTTATTTTAAAATAGTAGCGTTATAATTATAATTTTCTTAAAACAAAATAAACACCTAAGCCTTAAATACATATATCCGTAAGTAAGCCTTTGTAGAATTTATTTTGATCGCTGTATATAGATGTCAACAGGGTGAGCTATTGCACAAGATGTTAACAGGGTAAGCAATTGCATAACTCCGACTCTGTAAAGCTGCTACAATGCATAAAACACATGGGGTTGAAAAAAAGGCCAGGACAATTGTCATTTTAACCTTTTAACCATTTCCATATTCCTTAAATTCAAGTCCTAGCATACCGTGATGATAAAAAACATTTGAATTAACCCAGTGCAACAGGATATTGCCCACACTGCATTATGCAGTTAGCTTAAGCCATGAAATAAATGGTGTTCTGCTGGCTGGGAGTTGTGGCGTGCTCCTGTAATCTAGTTGCTTGGAGGCCGGGTGTGGCGGATGGCTTGAAGTTGGGATTCTTGCTAAGAGTTGGTCTGTGTTGATTGGGTGTCCGCGCTAAGATGGGCATCAATATGGGTACGACGAGGGAGCTCAGTGTATCCAGGTTGTCTAAGGAGGAGGGAATCGGTCCAGGGCGGAAACGCAGCAGGCAAAACCTCCCGTGTTCAGCAGTAGTGGGATCGCGCCCGTGAATAGGCAACGCTTCGTAACCTGACTAAAACGGTCAGACCCACTCCCGTTTTGGCACCTTTTTGTTTTATTTGACTGGTATTTTGCGCCCTCCTTTCTATCTTACATATAAATAAAAACGGTATGCACAAGTATGTACACATTTACATTTATTGTCAGATAACCTGTAAAAAATCTGTCATCTGAATTATTCTAGGTCAACTTTCAAACAACATGTAAGTACACATACCTTGTGGTTCAACATGTTTATTTTAAAATAGTAGCGTTATAATTATAATTTTCTGAAAACAAAATAAACACCTAAGCCTTAAATACATATATCTGTAAGCCTTTGTAGAATTTATTTTGATCGCTGTATAAAGATGTCAACAGGGTGAGCTATTGCAGAAGATGTTAACAGGGTAAGCAATTGCATAACTCCGACTCTGTAAAGCTGCTACAATGCATAAAACACATGGGGTTGAAAAAAAGGCCAGGACAATTGTCATTTTAACCTTTTAACCATTTCCATGTTTCTTAAATTTAAGCCCTAGCACGCCGGGATGATAAAAAAACATTTGAATTAACCCAGTGCAACAGGATATTGCCCACACTGCATTATGCAGTTAGGTTAAGCCATGAAATAAATGGTGTTCTGCTGGCTGGGAGTTGTGGCGTGCTCCTGTAATCTAGTTGCTTGGAGGCCGGGTGTGGCGGATGGCTTGAAGTTGGGATTCTTGCTAAGAGTTGGTCTGTGTTGATTGGGTGTCCGCGCTAAGATGGGCATCAATATGGGTACGACGAGGGAGCTCAGTGTATCCAGGTTGTCTAAGGAGGAGGAAACCGGTCCAGGGCGGAAACGCAGCAGGCAAAACCTCCCGTGTTCAGCAGTAGTGGGATCGCGCCCGTGAATAGGCAACGCTTCGTAACCTGACTAAAACAGTCAGACCCACTCCTGTTTTGGCACCTTTTTGTTTCATTTGACTGTTTTTTTTGCGCCGTACGTTCTATCTTACATATAAATAAAAACGGTATGCACAAGTATGTACACATTTACATTTATTGTCTGATAACCCGTAAAAAATCTATCATCTGAATTATTCTAGGTCAACTTTCAAACAACATGTAAGTACACATACCTTGTGGTTCAACATGTTTATTTTAAAATAGTAGCGTTATAATTATAATTTTCTGAAAACAAAATAAACACCTAAGCCTTAAATACATATATCCGTAAGTAAGCCTTTGTAGAATTTATTTTGATCGCTGTATATAGATGTCAACAGGGTGAGCTATTGCACAAGATGTTAACAGGGTAAGCAATTGCATAACTCCGACTCTGTAAAGCTGCTACAATGCATAAAACACATGGGGTTGAAAAAAAGGCCAGGACAATTGTCATTTTAACCTTTTAACCATTTCCATATTCCTTAAATTCAAGTCCTAGCATACCGTGATGATAAAAAACATTTGAATTAACCCAGTGCAACAGGATATTGCCCACACTGCATTATGCAGTTAGCTTAAGCCATGAAATAAATGGTGTTCTGCTGGCTGGGAGTTGTGGCGTGCTCCTGTAATCTAGCTGCTTGGAGGCCGGGTGTGGCGGATGGCTTGAAGTTGGGATTCTTGCTAAGAATTGGTCTGTGTTGGTTGGGTGTCCGCGCTAAGATGGGCATCAATATGGGTACGACGAGGGAGCTCAGTGTATCCAGGTTGTCTAAGGAGGAGGGAATCGGCCCAGGGCGGAAACGCAGCAGGCAAAACCTCCCGTGTTCAGCAGTAGTGGGATCGCGCCCGTGAATAGGCAACGCTTCGTAACCTGACTAAAACAGTCAGACCCACTCCTGTTTTGGCACCTTTTTGTTTTATTTGACTGGTTTTTTGCGCCCTCCTTTCTATTTTAAATAAAAATAAAAACGGTATGCACAAGTATGTACACATTTACATTTATTGTCTGATAACCTGTAAAAAAATCTATCATCTGAATTATTCTAGGTCAACTTTCAAACAACATGTAAGTACACATACCTTGTGGTTCAACATGTTTATTTTAAAATAGTAGCGTTATAATTATAATTTTCTGAAAACAAAATAAACACCTAAGCCTTAAATACATATTTCCGTAAGTAAACCTTTGTAGAATTTATTTTGATCGCTGTATAAAGATGTCAACAGGGTGAGCTATTGCACAAGATGTTAACAGGGTAAGCAATTGCATAACTTCGATTCTGTAAAGCTGCTACAATGCATAAAACACATGGGGTTGAAAAAAGGCCAGGACAATTGTCATTTTAAACTTTTAACCATTTCCATGTTCCTTGAATTCAAGCCCTAGCACGCCGGGATGATAAAAAACATTTGAATTAACCCAGTGCAACAGGATATTGCCCACACTGCATTATGCAGTTAGGTTAAGCCATGAAATAAATGGTGTTCTGCTGGCTGGGAGTTGTGGCGTGCTCCTGTAATCTAGCTGCTTGGAGGCCGGGTGTGGCGGATGGCTTGAAGTTGGGATTCTTGCTAAGAGTTGGTCTGTGTTGATTGGGTGTCCGCGCTAAGATGGGCACCTGTTTTGGCACCTTTTTGTTTTATCTGACTGGTGTTTTGCACCGTCCTTTCTATTTTAAATAAAAATGAATGTGTAATGCACAAGTATGTACAGAACTGCATTTATTGTCTGATAACCCGTAATGATTCGTTCAACTGACTCAATCTAAGTCAGCTTTTAAACAACTTTTAAGTACACATACTTGGTTGTTCAACATGTTTATTTGAAAATACTAGCGTAATAATAATCGTTTCTGAAAACAAAATAAACACCGAAGCTTTAAATACATATTTCCGTAAGTAAACCTTTGCATAATTGATTTTATCGCTGTATAAAGATGTCAACAGGGTAAGCAATTGCATAACTCCGACTCCGTGAAGCTGCTGTAATGCATAAGACACAAAGCGTTGAAAAGAAGGCTAGGACAATTGTCACTTTAACCTTTTAACCATTTCCATATTCCATAAATGCAAGCCTTAGCACGGTGGGATGTTAAGGAAAACTTGAATTAACCCAGTGCAACAGGATATCGCCCTCCACATTATGTAGTGAGGTTGAGCCATGAAATAAATGGTGTTCAGTCGGTTGGGAGTTGTGATCGAGTGTGTGCGCTAAGATGGGCATCAGTATGGGTACGACGAGGGAGCTCAGTGTGTCCAGGTTGTCTAAGGAGGAGGGAACCGGTCCAGGGTGGAAACGCAACAGGCAAAACCTGCCGTGTTCAGCAGATGTGGGATCGTGCCCGTGAAGGGGGTTCTGTAACATCTATATGCACTATGACCAATCCCCAAGTGAGTGTGATCCTATAATATACCGTTTATTATCTCCATTGTGGAGATGATACTGTAGTATCTATATATACTACAAGAGTGACAAGACCCCATGTGTAAGCGAGCCTGTAGTATCTCTATGGATTGTAAGATTGACCAATCCCCACGTTAAGGTGATTCTGTCGTATGGCTAAGGGCTGTTAAAATGACTACCCGCCAAAGTGAAGATGATTTTGTAGTATCTCCACAAGCTATAAGAATGACCAGTCCTATATATATATACTATAAGAATGACCAATCCCCACGTGAAGGTAATCCTGTAATATCCATATATACCATAAGAATGACAACGTGTAAATGTGATCTTGTAGTATCTCTATGAGTTTTAAGAATGGCCAGTCCTCACGTAAAGGTGATTCTGTAGTGTCTATAAATACTACGAGAATGACCAGTCCCCATGTGAAGGCCGTCCTCTAGTATTTCTATGGGTTATATTCTATTGTAAAGACATTAATTTAAAGCTCACCAATCAGTGAATAGGCCTAGATGTAAAATCGAAAATAACAGTAACATCCAACTCAACCAGTTAATCAGTACAAGACCTATAAACATAACTCGATAGGTACACTGAAGATCCAAGAGGATTTGTGATATCTCACAAATTCACTGGTACATACACCTTTATGTATAATGTCTTCTGATGTATTAGGCTTGGTATTGAGCGTAGTGGGAGATGGCACAACTCTTATTAACCTTATTCCCCATATCACACTACGGTATTTGACCAACATAAAATATCCAACCATCCATTTATTTACCACTCAATACAGTGGTATTCACTACGGGATGTATTAATTATTATGTAGCAAGATCTTTACCCTTAGAGATGACGTGTGTCATCTACAAAACACTTGGTAAGCTTATGTATATATACCGAACGGGCTATTGACCATGTGACCTAAGTTAACCAGTCACATCCAAGCTTTACCCATCAGTCGGATTTGGGGAACTAATTGCTCTGACAAAAATGCAGAAAACCATAACAATAGAAATATGGTTAACAGGAGCTTCTGTGCTAACGTGAGAGGGTTTTTCTTGAAGTTTAAAAAGCACCAACTATATCCATTAAATAAGAAAATTTGACAAAAAGTTCACAGCACATATATTATCCGAGGAACATTACTCCTAAAGTAACAAAATTCTATTAAAACACCTCATATTTACCTTAGCAAAGAGACGTAAAAGCAATCTAATGTCTGGCTACGCCCGACTCCAAGCACTACGCTGAGGTCGTAGGGAAATAACACACAAATAATCCGCTTGACTTCCCTTGCTTACATGAACAATTGCTCTCAATAAAGTGAAAAGTTACGGTCAGTTACTCAACTAGAATATTTCTACATGCACTTGCTCATTGTAAACAAACGGAATGGCCGATATGGGTGAGGAGAGAGTTAAAGCCTACATAAGATGTAGGTTAGTGTACAGAACATGCAAGGTGTCAAGTACTATAAAAGAGGTTATATGTCACGTCAGGTCTGGGGGATCTTTCAAACAATGCCCTACGTTACCCTGGGAAACAAACTACGTAATCAACTAACTGAATATTTGGGACAGTCCCACATATAACCTGTACTTATAAAGTGAATTACGAGTGGTATAACTACGTATGTATCACACATTTATTGCACACAGCATTATTTCTTACACTATTTATTTATTTGACTAGTGTTTAACGCGGTACTCCAAGCAGTCGGGGGAAATCGTACAGATCCTTGGGAAACCCACGACCATCCGGAGATTGCTGACACACCTTCCCACGTACGGCTGCAGTGGAAGATAGCATGAGCTGGAGAACGACCGCATTGGCGAGAAGCTCGTCATTGCGTTGCACAGGCGTGCTTACCCTTCTCGGCCACGGAGGCCCCCAATGGGTTATAAGAATGACCAGCCTGTACAGCCTACAAGAATGAAAAAAACCAATGCTCGGATGAAAATAGAATATTTGCTAATTTCTTGGACTAATATAGTTATTTTTCAGGAGTTTAATCGGTATGCAAACAAATATAACAGTTTGTAGTCATTGCTGTATTACATACAATACCGGTACATAACAGTTCAGATGAAAGCGTATATTTGTTAACATATATATTTAAAGGAAATGTCTTTTGAATCGCTGTCAGCGATCTTGTATCCGTTGGATTTGTATAATGTTCGGTTTTCCACATATTCAGGGTATTTCTGCAGAGCTTTCATGATGTTATCTTGTTCGACTGGACCTTATTGGTCGCTAGCGAAATGGCAAAAAGTGACCTTTTCCCCAATGCTTTAACATTGGGCGGTCATTTTGTTTTTGACGCGAACGGTTGGTCACGTGACCTTCAACCGGGTCTGTCTTACAGAATGTACGGTGATATAGAATAAGTTCATGAAGAGAACGTTGAGCTGTAAAGGCGCACTCATTTGTCCACGGAAGCCCAATTGAGGAGCAGGCAGGTTTAGAATCTTGACCTATCAAGCGGTCTGTCTTTCATCAAACAAACAACTACAAAGATAAATACGTAAAAAAAAAACCATGTTTACTCACAAGATTGATCCATAAAAGCAACGTTTTGGGGGGATTTTACGTTGACGTAAGCGACAACCAGTCCCAGCGTGGAGCCCCTTTCTCCTCAAAGCGGTCCTTGTTGAGGTGCACTGATAGGTACTGTTACCTATCGGCGTCTGAGATTAGGCAGACGATGGCGACTTGTCAACAAACAATGTGAACGATTCTGGTAATGAAAAGCAATACTCTTTCGACATTTGGACATGGAAACTGTCCAAAATCGTGGAAAAACGCAAGGATGCTAGAGGCCAGATGTTGATGAAAGAAGCGAAGTAGGTACAGCAGGGAAAAATTTTTATCTCTCGAAATCTGGGGTCTGGGTGAACTGGGAATAGGCAGAGTGCTATTTGGGGTAACCCGTTACAGCCCTGCTGCGCGAATGCGTGTCAGTTTTCCTTTTTTTTTACTCGCTCAGGATGTATTTAAATTAGTAAGTGGTCAGAGTTTTATGAAAAAGCTTGCTAGCAATTAAAGTTTGGCCCAGGTGCTTATGTTTAATGTCAAGTTGAACTGTAAATTGTAATAATAAGATTAGTAGGACAAAATGAACAGTGTGCGAAGGCACTACTACAAGACCCATATTATGTATAAAGTTGGATCAATCAGCTGGTCTTCCCATTTCACCGGTGTCACACTAACATTTCAGGATTTAGGCCTACGTAATGAAGTTTTACTGTCTAATATTACTTCCTATGAAGAGAGATATCAGAATCGTGCCGGCCTAAAGACTTGAATGGCGGACAGAATCGACTTATAATATAAAAAAGTATAATTAAAAAGACTGGAAAAGAGAGGTTTCAGTGACTTACTAGATGGAAATCTTCAAAGGAAAGTGATTCAGGAAGAACAGGTTTCAAGTTATCCAACAATTATGTAAATAGTTGTCAAGATTTTAGTTTGTTTACAGGTTAACTTCCTTTACCAAAATGAAGCAAAACAGGGATGTAAGTGTTGACCTCCAATGTTTTCCTGGCCAGTATGGTTAGTTGACTCTGGCAATATGAGGACCGCTTTGGTGGCCTAATGGTTAGAGCGCCAACCTCAGTCGGTAGATTCTTCGTCCTCACATGACTTAAATATTGTGCAACGTAAAACCCCAAGCATACATAGTATACATGTGCATACATATATCAAGTATCATGGCTCCCAAAGTTTTTCTTCTTTCTGAACTTATCCAGGAAATGGAACTGAAACTAAACCAAATTGTGACATATTTTACATTTCTTGATACTTGAAATGTGTTCTCTCTGGGTCTGTTTCAAGAAGAATCTGACTGCAAGTGCTTTTCTTCAGGGCCATGCTGATAGGTCTTTCTCTGCTGTTTGCCTGACCGTTTTTGGTAACTCCTAAGGCATACACATCTAGCTGTGTACTTTTTGTTTCAGTTCAGGTGCATTGTTATAGACCTGCACAAAAATCTTTGTATCATGTTATCTCGATACTATTTACTGAAAAGATATCGTTAAAAAAATTTTTGGTCTTCAACTGCTGTGCGTCATGCCAGCATAGCAACAGAAATGCCGACACAATGGTGTCTGTTAAACAAGAGGCATGTAATATTGTACATTCTCACAGGGCTGATGTGCCTACACTTGTGTGTTATTATAATTAATCTGTGCATTGAAACAGACATTTGTATACCATCCATCAACCAAATGGACTTTTCTTGTAAATAATCATCCGTTCAGCTACCAAAATGTATATAAAGGATGATACAATCATGCAAAGAAAAGCAGTCAACAATTTTTATTGATATTGGAAAGACACAAGGAATGATCTTTATAAATTAATGGAATCAGTATTCAAATTTTGTGCCATCTTTTATACTGCTAATATCCTCTTCTTTTTTTATTATGCCCCCCCCCCCCTCCTTATTTAGAGGAGATATACAGTGATTGCTTTTTCTGTCTGTCCCTCTCAAATTTATGTAGAGCATATCTGAGCAGTTAACAGGTATAGGAGTCTCAGACTCACATGAAGTAGGCAAAATGTCCTGAAGTTATGCACTGTCAGGTTATTTTTTCATGTTTTGATATGTTTTAGGAGCTGTCTGCGTTTTGGCATACTGTTTCATTCATTTTCAACAAAATTGTTGTCATGCTCATTCAGTTGTGGACTTTGACCTAGGTATTATTCTGATGGCTGAAACTGGATTGCTTTTGTAATACTTCCAGAGTGCTGGTTTATAATAGATTTACCCCACGCATTTAATTATGATATCACAGAAGAAACTGTCTCACTAAGAATCAGAGTAACAAATATACTGTAACTGATATTTTTTTCTGTCTGGAAGCTATACTGCATTCATTTAATGTTTTTTCAGACTGGTTGTTTTGTTACATTTCAGGGCTGCATCAATATGGGACTGGCACCACAGTTAAAGTGTAAATGGTTGGAACATCTCAACTCCAGTTGGGTAAATGAAGATTGTGAGAGCCTTTCAAGGCAGGACACACTGTTGTTGTTGTACAACAAGTTATTAACATCCAAGGAGCTGATTCACATCCTGCAGCAAACCTTGCACTTGAAGAGCCCACTTTTACCCGACTTTGAGAGAGAACCAGCCACACCAGAAGAACAGCAGCAATACTTGAATAAGTTACTACAAAGTCAGAAGTCACTAGCTCATTTTGTATGCTCTAACACCCCTTTTACCCTCAGTTTGCAACAGCGTTTAATTGTACTGCAGAGAATTTATCATGCAGTTTCAAGTAAATATCATGATCTGTCCAAACCTGGAGTTGTTACAGTGTCAAAAGCTGAGCACCAGAAACATGTAGATGAAGGAAAGCATCTGGTTTCTAAGCCACACTCGGGAACAGATGCTCTGATAGAAATGGGCGTAAGAACTGGACTCCGGCTGATGTTTTCTCTATTGAAACAGAACTGGGTGATTGCAGATAAAATAGGAGAGCCGTCATTGTGTAATGATGTACTCCAAACTGCATTAGGGGTTGTTAGTAACCTCCCAGCCTTGTCCTTAGCGAATGAGTCGAAGCTGCCTTCCTTGGGGTTACATTCACTGTCTGAGGTGACTAAGTTTCTGATGAGTGTTACTGGACCCAACTCCAGTGCAGATGCTACTGGCAGACAGCTGGCAGCAGAACTGATGTTGGCTTTAGCTGCTCAAAGGGGATCCTTGAGGTATTTACTGGAATGGATAGAAGTGGCGCTTTGTTCTTCAAGCAGTAAGCCAAACCAGACAAGTCCTGTAGCTGAGGATGAAAAACCTCAGCAGATCTCCCAGGAGTTTTTTATGGAGATTTTGACACAAATGAAAGGCTCTATGGTAAGTTTTATTCTATAATTATATCTGAACAGATACATTTTGAGACTCCACAGACACGTAAAATCCTTCAATGTTTGATATGAATTAAATGTCCCATGACATGCTTGCTAGTGATCTAGAATATGTCATCAGTTTTTATTTGTAGTAATATGCCTTTGTCATCATTACTTTAGGTACAGCAGGAATCTTTCACTGAGCCTGCAAATAGTTGTGTTTGTGTTCATGTAAGTATGAAATAAAGAGATTAATTTGGGCTTCATGGGAAGGAAGTGCAGTGCATTACATGTACATACTCTGCTATCATTTTGTGTTTTGTTTTCACAGGGAAGTTCAAGTCGCCACAGTTTAGAGCAGCGCTGCTCACATTCTGATGGACAGACATCAACATATGAAGTTGCTCTTTTACTACTAGAGGAGGTAATATTTAGCTCCCCAACAACCACTGGGTCTTTTTATTTCCAAGAAATCCTTATGGTACACCAAGCTCATTCAACTTGTGCCTGTGTCTCTGATTTGCTACAATATACTAGATAGTTTGTGTGATAGAGGATTATGCACTAACTAAAGACCACCAACCTTTTGATAATGGGGTGTGTGTTTTGAATCCATCTCTCACTGGAGGGACTACCTCTTAACCTAATTGTGTCAGGTACTTTTGATGTCTATCCTGTTTCATCCACTCTTCCCTGTCATACGATACCTATGGCATATTGTTGAGTAATGATTGTTGAGTAATGATTAATAAATGCTCACTATACGTCAAGCCCTCACAACATGCACCACTCAACATGATTTCCTTTGACAGGTGTATCAGATGGCAGCTGAGTATGCCAGCACCTGTATGAGTCCAGATGAGAATAAGAACAGTTGTACTGTCAATAGTAACAGATATAAGCCTGTACTGTCCACCGGTGTGTGTGATGTGTATGTGTGGGGAAGTAACAGCAGTCATCAGTTAGCGGAGGGCAATCAGGAAAAAATACTCTCCCCCAAACTCGGCTCATCTTTTGCTGATGTTCAACAGGTAAGTATGTTGGGAGTAATTGGTGTGTGGAAAGTGTATAGTGAATGCCTTGTGGCTAAATTCTTGACTATGGCGTTAAACTCCAATCAAGTAAGTAAGTACTTGTGGTTTGTGACTTTCATGAAAATGGTTATAATTTTAGAACACAACTTCATGTATATGATCTTATATATGAATGAATAAATGAAACTTTTATTTAAAGAGAGTAGCTCTGTCATATTCAACAATTTGCTCTTCCCAGAGGCCCTCTGTAACAATACATGAACATTAAACGAGTACAAATAGTATATACAATTTCATTTTTTAAAAACATGTCAATAATACATCACTACATATATTTACTGGTTGAAACAATAATGATTATTTGTCATCATCAAAGTTCTCAACATGAGAAGTACATGTATTATTATATTTTGGAAGGTCATTTATATAGGTTATGAAAAGTAGTGGCCCCAATATTGAGCCTTGTGAAACACCTGTTCCTATCGTCTTCTCAAGATAGAATTGAGTGGTTTACCATATCAAATGCAGGTTAAGCTTTTTTGTTTTAGCTCTTGTATATTGGGTTATTACACATGGATTGAAGGTTAGGCATTATTTTTTGCTCCCTAGTTTAAGGTATGGTGTGTAAATGCACATTCTCAGATGACAGGTTAAGCTTTCTTTTTTAGCTGCTGTATCATGGCAATCATATGTGGATCTCTAACATACAGTGTTAGAAAGTTAGGTTTTCTTTGTGTTTTTTTATATTTCTTTTTGCCTGTGTACGTCTGCAAATTTCCTACTCTTGGAAGGTTGAACTGTTTTATGGGTTTTGGTTATATAGGCTTTGTGAAATTTTTTAATGATTTTATTTGTTAGACTTTCAGTTCAACAATTTACCACTTTTATAAACTTCAATATAATTTCAATTTGTAATAAACACGTTCTCTAGAAATTAAGGCTTCATTTCCGTCACTTTATTGCTTATGAAATTTATGGACAACACATTTTAATTTGCTAAGGTGTGGCTTTACCATTGAAGATCTTGATTGTAAATTACTTTTGGTACAATTTTCAAAGAAATTCATACATTAATTGGAAATCTGTTCAGAATCATCAGTTACATGTACATCGTTTTGCCAGTTATAATTTGATTAGGAATAGAAGGAGAGTGGTTTGGATTTATGGTCCACAGTACTTTCCAAATATCATTACCAGTACTCTCCTTATTTATTTTAGAATTTAACTCATTCTTTTTGCCAACAAAAATTTGCTGTTAACTTTGTTTTTCCAATATTTGCAGCTTTTCTCATTATTTTGTTGTTTAGCCAAATCGCGTTAATAAATAGCTGATGTTATCTCTTCAGTTTTCCATAAAGGTTTGGAAATGTTTTAAATGGGTATATATATTGAGAATATTCTGAAAAATACTTATCCATCCTTCATTTGTAATATTTGGAGCTTCAATTTGTTCAAAAGTACCCAAACAGTGAAATAATTAAGTCTGAACTAAAGGTACTTTTGTCAAAATGTTTGCAGTCTCTTTACTGAATAGTAGTATGCCTGTGTTTTTTGTTCTAATTAACTTTTGATTTCGAAGTAATGCATGTAGGAAAATGATCACTGATGGCTACCTGTGGAACATTCACTGCAAGTACTTTCTCATGTGATGTAACATAAATATGATCAATTTGGTAAGGATTTATGTTTATTCTGGTAGGTTTATCAATAAGTTGTTTGAATGTAAAAGATTCCATTACTTTTCCCTGGTTTAGGATTTGGGTGTCTAAGGTCTGTGTTTATATCACATAAGGTTATAATATCCTTATTTTTTTTTTTTTGCTATGATGTTTTCAAAATCATTTATCCATTGATTGGGGGAGTTTGGAGGCCTATACACAAAGCATACAAGAAAGGATTTTGATTTATGGGGCTTAATTTCCATTAAAATAATTTCTAAAAAATCATTTTCAAGATCATGGCTTCATGTTTATGTTAAAATATAACATGGTAAAATAGATACTATAATACCGCCTTATTTTTTGGATTGTCTGTATAATCTCATGGGTTTGCCTGTTTTCAATTAATTGCACTGTAGTACTGAAAGCAGTGTTAGTCTCAAAACAAGCCGAAAACATGTCAATTAAAAGATACTATGCAAGCCATTTAAACACATCACTTCCCACACCTTATATGTTGATGCCTAGCATGATTATATCCATGAGGTATTACAAGTAAATATTGCATCATTGTCATTACCATTGAAGATATGGACTCACCCTGTCACAAGAAAACACAGTATTTGTGCTCACACCTAAAATTTGTAATTAAAAATGTGTTATCTTAAAAACACTTGACTTCATCTTTGTACTTAATTAATTCCTGCTTAATTTACACTTAAATCTGCATCACAGATAGAGAGCGGTCAATACTGTACATTTGTGACACACTCGGATGGTACTGTCAGCGCCTGTGGGAAGGGTAGCTACGGCAGGCTGGGCCTTGGTGACTCAAACAACCAAACTCGACCTATGAAAGTTACCTTTGACCCCCAGAGGTCAATCAGAAAGGTCTCATCTTCCAAGGGGTCAGATGGTCACACTCTAGCGCTGACAACAGATGGGGAAGTATTCAGCTGGGGAGATGGTAAGTCCTACCGCACAAAGACCAGCCCACATGCAGTTGTACAGAGGGTATTGCACGTTAAATGTTGAATACCATATTCAAAGGTAGAAATGATCACCCACTTGACTTACGGTATTCAACCATCACTGCAGTATTCTATTTATTAGTATTATTTTGATATTATGAATGATTTTGTGTATTTTAGCTGCGTTTTCCCAGACTTTTATATAGCGTGACATGATGTATGATACGCTATATAAAGGTCTGTGAAGACCTGCAGCTAAAATACACAATCAGCGCCATGACGTTGTGTCTTGTTTTGTGACATAGAAATGTTAAAGTTGACTAAACTTGTATTATAACATCATCCTGCTGATCTGAGAAATATCAGAAAACAAAATGTTTATTCCTTGATGTCATGGCTCCTAGGTGTGATATATCAAAATATTATAACAATAGTGATATTTCGCTTGTGAAATAATACTTTTAACAGTGAAGCAAATCCTGACATTTCACATATATAGAAATAATGAAAAGCCTTTCAGATCATTCATTGACCTCTAATTTAATAGTGGCTGCCATGACATTGTAGAAAAGCATCAATACATGTATGTAATCACGTGATCAGAATGATAATACCAGGTCACAGGAATGTCAAGAGATTTTTCAGATTGGAAAATGAAATTAAAAGCAAGTGCAAGGTTTTTAGGCAAGAAATGTTCTCTGTCAATAACAGCATTGTATCTCATAGTGCCCTTGCATCCTCATTTTATTACATGACACAGGATTTCTAACTAATGTTTTGTCTGTTAAAACCAGGCGATTATGGAAAACTTGGCCACGGAAACAGCTCCACTCAGAAGTACCCCAAATTGGTTCAAGGCTCATTGGCTGGCAAGGTATAAATCGAATCACATGTATTACTCGATGTAAACAACTGGACATATACTTGCCAGCTGTAAGACAAAGTGGAGATACTTTGCTTTTTCTTTTTTAACGTCAACAAATACTCAAATTTCACTGTTCGTGGTTCTGTTTTTCAATGTGTTGACTGTTTGTTTGACACTACATGGTGGTGTCTTTTGTGTAAATCAGAGATCAGTGCACTCAGCCATGTAAAAGTACAAGTGCAGTAAGTACTGTAATATTTGATTTATGAGAGAAATCCTAATATTTCAACTTTATATATCTTATAAGTGTATGCACATACTTTGAGGTTTGTTTGTTTGTGTAGGCGATCCGTTGCATCTCAGCTGGCTACAGACATAGCGCCGCAGTGACGGATGATGGAGAGCTGTTTACTTGGGGGGAAGGGGATTACGGAAGACTGGGTAAGAGTTATCTGGTTTGATAGCAGTAGACTTTACAGGTATGATGTATGAAATTTTGCTACATTAAGGTATCTTGACAGGCAAAAAAAACCAGGAAAGTTTCAAAATATATACCCTAATTCCTCAACCTTTTCGCGTATGAAAGAACAATTTACAGTTGAATTTATGCACCTTTTCAATTTGATTTTGGAGACAATACTACATGGGTTGGATTTCAGGGTGTCACAAAAAGTATAAATTTATCAGTTAACACAGGTCAATGCTTTCAGAATATGCTTAAATAAACACCTTGCAAACATGCGAAAAGTTTCAAAAATTATAACATGTATATTTCACCTGTGTAAAGAAACAAAAACTGAATTGATCATTGACATTGCTGTCGCTATGTAATGAGTGCATGCACACCTAGCAGTTGTTGTAGTTGCTGCATAATTAGTGATATAGGTACGTTGTTACTGGCATATTGACACTGTGAAGTTGAATTGTTAGAGTTCTGCTGTAATCAGGTCACCTACATGTTTGCAGGTGCCATCCTTGCAATGCAATAATGGCATTAATAAATATTACATTTGTAAGGTTGTTTAAACAGTCATATGGTTGACATGAAACATTGATTTATTAGAATAAAAGATGCATGAAATGCTTTGGTATTATTTCTTAATGTGCAGATTATCATGTGTAATAACATATACATGTAACAGTACAAACAAATTTTTTAACTTTCACTTTGGGGAGTAAAAATGGCTTCAAAGTACAGTTTTCTTAATGCCCCAGAAGTCTGTCTGGAAATTAAGTAGCTTGCAGCAGTTAAGTCAACAATGGTCCCTGTTTTCTGTAGGGGGCAGACCGAACAGTTAAGCTGGCCCAAAGAAGCTGTGCAGTATCTATGTATATGATACCGGTTCACTGGGCTCAGGGCACTTGGGCGGTGTTCACCAAGTTCCAAACAAGATCAACGATGATGTAATTTCTGAAAAAATTTGACCGTTGACAGATAATATGCATAATAGAGAGGGGTAATTAACAGGTACCAAAATACCTCCAAAATGAAATTTTTTAACAAAAATTTGGGGGCATTATTTTCTTCATTTGGCATAGAAACATAATCTTTGTTTTATAGTTGCTTTTCATGTATCCTTTAGTAAACATTGCTCTGCAAGCATGATTGAGTACTTAACTCCTATATTGATTTGTTTAAAGGTCATGGGGATAGTAACAGTAAAACCATGCCCACCCAGGTGAAGCAAATTAACAGTGTGGGACAGGTGGCATGCGGCAGCTCCCATACATTAGCTGTCTCACAGGATGGCAAAACCACCTGGTCATTTGGAGGCGGTGACAGTGGTAAGTGTGAATACAGAAAATATTACTTATCTCACATTTTATGAAAGGTCTTAATTAGACAAAATGTACACATGAAACACGTGGTCTGTAAAAACAATATAGAGATTTCCCAGTGCTTTATATTTTTTTTAAGTGTCAGTTTTTTGAGGTTTTTTGCCTGACTGAAACCTTAAGGTAAACAGCATTAGTAATTTATGTCAGTGTTGTATAAACTAAATAAAATCGAGTGAAAAGAAACCGATGTATGTGCAGTGATAAGTTTTTTTATTGATACAGGTTATATAAAATATGCTGGCATCCACTGCAGTGCAGCTATTTTATGTTGCAGGAAAACTTGGCCATGGAGACACAAGTAGATTGTATAAACCTAAAGTCATAGACTTCTTTGTGGGTCATTATGTGAGGAAGGTAGCATGTGGCAGTCAAACATCACTGGCTCTCACTTCTACAGGACAGGTGAGGTTGTACTGTCATAGCCTCCTTTGTGGATAGTTGTGTTTTGAAGGTATCATCATCAGCTCTCCACAAGGCAGATAAGGTCATAAGAACAAGGGGCTTATTGAAAACTTACCATAATCCTTACTTCCTCTGATCCAGATTTGGTGTGTTTGCCAACAGTATTTAAATCTTTGCATTCCCTCGTTTAATAACAACAAACAATGCCCACAAGTTACATGTGCATTTAGGCTGTCCTTTTAATTTTTGTCGCATATTGTTGTTGTTGCAGTTATTTGCGTGGGGCTGTGGCTCCTGTCTGGGGTGTGGCTCAGCAGAGTTCACGGCTCTACAGCCTCGTCTAGTGGAGGATTTACAGACAATGAGAGTGGTGGATGTCTCTCATGGAGACAGCCATTGCTTGGCGCTGACACATGGTAAGCATACAGGGTCTTTTAGAGACAATCAGTTTTAATAACTGAGGGCCTCCATGGCCAAGTGGTTAATGTGAATGTCCCACAGAGTGACTCAGGAGACTCCCACCAATTCCTCTCCAGTCGTGCTTGGGAAGGTCTGTTAGCATCTGTGGATGGTTGTGGGTCTCCCCTGGGCTCCACCCAGTTTCCTCCCACCATAATGCTGACTGCGATCATGTATGTGAAATATTCTTGAGTATGGCATAAAACGCCAATCCGATAAACGAATAAATAAATAATTTTAGCAACCTTCATTTCACAGTGATGAAATTTAGGGCAAGGATGATGACATGATCAAAGTTTTTAACTGTTTGAATGATGAAGTAGTAGCGTTAACAAGTTAAATTGAACTGAATGAAATGATGGCCAGTGCATTTCACTATTGTGTTTGCTCAGCTCAGCTCAGCTGTCCTATCGTTTCTATTGGTCATGTGATAAAAATTGCCTGTCGCTGACAGGTAGACAGGCATTTTTTCGATCCCTTGTTGATTGGCTATGATGCTGACTAATATCCAATCATAGCACATCTTGCGTAAATGAGCCTGCCAGCACCCTCACAACTTAATTTATTTACAGTCTCATGAGGTGCATTTTGCAACATTTACTGAGAATAAATACTTTTAAACAAACGTATCGCAGTAGGTGTTTTTTTGTATTTTGTATCGTATTGTATGGCAATGAATCATTACACACCGATATGGCGGTGTAATTTTACATCCCTAGCACAATGTAGATGTAAATGTATGTGCCATCAAACAATGTAATTATACTTTTCAGACAATGAGGTGTACGCCTGGGGTAACAATGCGATGGGACAATGTGGTCAGGGTCATGTGCTGAGCCCTGTAATCCGGCCTCTTAAGGTCACAGGGTTAGCCGGAGTGAACATCAATCAGATCTCAGCGGGAACATCCCACAGTATAGCATGGACAGCTCTACCCACAGACAGGTAAGGCCAGGTGTTGTACAGGGTTAATGGGTTACATCTCACCTGCTGTACATTTAAGCATTATCGCTATCTACAGAACTAGAACATTTGAAGTTTTTCACAGATTGTCTCTACAGTTAGAGCAGAATCTTACTGGAAACAAATCACATTGCTTTAAAATGTACTGAGACATGGCCCTTTGTGAGATGTATGGGTCTTTCATGTAGAGATGAAATGTATAAATTGAAGAACTGTTTGAAATAGGATGATCCTGTATGATTTGATCATCAGATATTGTCTGTTATTTACTGTGCTAGCACAAGCTTTAAGATTTTGTGGCTTTTAAAATTTTTAAAAGTACATGCTTTATACTGTCTCGATCTCTCAGCATACCTGCGTACTTAACTCTGTAGAAATATTTCAGCTGTGGTGGTACCAGTACAAATAGACTATTTTAACTCATATTTCAGCTTTGTGTGGTTAATATTTCACACAGTAGGAATTTTTACGTTGATTGTATATTAAATAAAACCATAGGCTAGAATTTCAAATGTTATCTACCTTTTGCTTTATTTTCAGACATGTTGTTGCATGGCATCGGCCATTTTGCGTTGATTTACAAGAAGCCACCTTCTCTCTTTTGAGATCCTTTCTGGAAAGATACTGTGAAAGTTTTGAAGGTCATCCTCCTGCGCCATTTACATCATCCGAGTATGTGTCAAACATGTATTTAGTCCATACACTGTATTGGTTGCATTGTACTTGTCTGAAATACATGCTGACTGTCTAGCTTCATAGCACACATCTTTGAAATCTAGCATGCCGTAAAGCTGTTTAAGTTTCAGTTAGCACAATTTGTAATGCCAGAATGGTTTAGGCTAAATTTAAATGCATCAAGATCTTAACAGGTGTTCAGTATTATGGCCATGTTTAAAAAACTTTCATCATACCTGTAGTATTCATACATGTACCAGTTTAGTATATTCTCTGTCCTCAAGTTACATGTATCTTTTGACCTTACAATTGTTGCAGGGATCACCATAAGTTTGTATTACTTTGCCTAAAGCTGTTGTGTACCCACCTATCACTAGCCATGGCAGGAGGCGTCGCCAGCAGTATCCTAGGTAACCAGGCCAGACCACTCAGAAACTTGCTATTTCGTCTGATGGACACTACCATGCCACAGGAAGTGCAACAGGTAACACAAATCACCTTTTCCCATTCTTTGTTAGATAATTGTGTATTATTGTATTTTGTTGTAATTGCAATCTGGTATTTAAAGCCGAAGTGAACCGTCCACAGTATATGTCTTTCAAGTGTGAAACGTAAAAGTAGTGTGGATGTGAATTTTTTTTTTTTCTGTAATTAGAGCCAGGTTTGACTAGAATGGCTAGAATCATAGGTTTGCAAAACCAAGTTGATTTGACTTGACAGTGAATGTCTTGTATTGTGTCATAAATGAGTCATAAATGTGGACTTTGGTGAAAAGGTAAAAGAATCACAGTAACACACATAAATTATTGTTTGCACAGGCTGTGTCTGAGGCCCTGTCAATAGGGGCGCCTCTCTTGTTGCCACCACTGAGAGAGAGGATGGAACTGCTACACTCTCTGTTACCTCAGGGCCCAGGAAAGTGGACAAGTCTCACTAAGGGACAGGTAAATCATCAAAACACTTTCATTTGCTTTTACATGTATGTTTTATTCAGCTCTTGATATTTATTTATTTTAAAAAAATGTCTGTCTTCTGATTGTTTCTTGCTGTTATGGGACAGGTAAATTATCTGAACTCTCATATTTGCTTTTACATTGATTCAGCTCTTGATATTTGTGTATTTAGTGAAAAGAAAATGAAAATGCAAGGAAAGCTCTAATGCCTGTGAGTATGTCCATCCTGTGAATATTGTATCTTGTTGTTGACAGAGGACTCAGCTTGGTATTATACTGACAAGCCTGCATGATAACCAGCACATAGCCTCCCTGCTGGGGTTTGGCTGTCCCCAGGACGTGACAGAGCTTAGACAAGAGCACCCCCCACAGCTGGATGTCCACCTGGCCCAGGTTCTCATGAAGACGATTCTGAAAAACCTCGTCTTCAATACGGTAAGATCAGTTCAGTAACATAATTTTAATGGACTTTTTGAGGGTGCTCTAGTGTAATGTGTTTGATATCGCTGTGCACAGCCATCTTGGTTATAATGTAATTTCTTGTGGTCAGGTTGACACAAGAAAGGTTTATTAAGTTTCATAGATAACTGTTATCTTGGATCTAGATGGGATGGAAACAAATTTAAGTTACATTTGTACATGATATACAAGGGGCACTGCTGTGCCTATAATTAAGAAAATTGTTGAGTTGTTTTATCATCATAACTGAAAAAATTGTTTTTTTAATTCTCACATGCAAATGCCAGTATTTATTTTCCCCAGCTACTGTTCAGTGTGAAAGAATGTGTTCCATGCAATAAATTAAAGGCGAACTATTTGAGAAAGGCCGCTAGACATTGTTTTTAAGATTTTGTTCTATTATCTTCGTGTGACAGGAGGAAGCTCTAAGTGAAATAGAGAAAAATGAGTGTCTACAGGTGATGTCTTTTGAAGATGGAGACTTACCATTGCAGCTTCATCAACTTCTATCATCCCTCCATAAGCACTTGTTGGCTTACCTCTTTGTCAACACTAATGAACAGGTAAACTCCCAAATCATGTCTCCTGCTTTGACAATGCAATTCAAAGAATTTGATAGCCGGCCCATGTGTACATGTAGCTCTTTGGAATTAAGTGTTGATTGGACTGCATTTAATCAGCCCTTGAGCAATGATGTTGAGTGCTTGAATTCAAGCCCTCTGTAAGTCACAAGTCTACTGGTAATCATGATAAGTTAGCAGTTTTCTTCAACCTTTGCCCCACTTTCTTTCAACAATAAAAATGAATGTACTTGTGTAAGTGAATTATTCTTGAGAATGGCATAAAAATCAACCTTCTAAAACATTTTTCCAGTGTTTTCATCACTAAAATAAAGCCTGTTTGACACAGCTGACGTCATGTTGTTCAGATATTGATACTGATGCTAAACTTAGCCCAAACTGTTTTCATACATCCAGTCTGTTGGTTTCAGCTTCCTTGTGTCATGTCACTATTACATCAGCACCTAGCCCTGATGATGCCTCAGTGTGGAGAGATACTAGCGCACTTTCACACCTTGCTGGTCGCTGCCAGTGGTAATGTGACTTTACAGAACAAACTTAGAGGTAATCATGTGGGAACAAGATTTAGATAGAGCTCCCTTTTGACTCCTTCTATACAGCTTTCTAATATTGTGCCACCTTCGCTGTGTTAGTGTGTTTGTCAACATAAGAAGACCATTTCATATGCATTTTTAAAATTTGTTTTCCAAGTTCCGTGTATATTGTGCTATGAACTATACTTCAAACAAACAGCTTAGACTTCTGTTTGAAGCTATTCTTTAAGTGTTTAAGTATTCAGCTCTTGAACTCTTGTACTAAAACAGCTCACTGATGGTTTCAGACATACTGTTCAACTCTCCAGCGGGTGCCATGCTGGTTCACATTGTGAGCGCTCTGCTGCTCTTACCAGTGCACATGTGCACACCTGTGTTACCTGAGATGTTAGGACTTCTGCCTCAGCTGGACAAGCTGAACCGCTGCCTGCCTGTTATCAGAGAGCTGGAGGAGCATGAACTTCACACTAGTCCTCAAGGTCAGTCACATTAGACACTCGAGGTAATGATTGAGAGGATTTACACTAGACCTATAAACCTGACCACTGTAATGTAAGGGAAACAATCTTTGAGCTGTGTTCATATTTATTTATTTATTTATTTGATTGGTGTTTTATGCCGTACTTCAGAATATTTCACTTATACGACCATGGCCAGCATTATGGTAAGAGGAAACTGGGCTAAACCCATGACCATCTGCAGGTTGCTGCAGACCTTCCATTGCCATGGATTCCATATATCACTGTATACATCATATGTAGACTTTACCAAGGCCGTCAAAATAATTTTGTATTTTAATTTATCTGTGCTGAAATGGTGACAACAGTTTTATTGCAATGTGCTTTATACTTTGATGTTCAAATAACCAACCTCTTTTGTTTTGCTTAGCATAAAAATGCATTTATTGAAATGGTCATTTGCATAGTTGCATTGTCTGCATGTATGTCGTGGCATGAGATAGTATGAAAAATTATCGAAAGTTTCTTTATGATCCATCAGTATAATTTCTGATGGCTGTGTACTGATTTTTTTGTGTGTAAACTGGCTTCACCACTGATTTTTGCATTTGTGCTGTAGAACCTGGCTCAGAGAGTAACACAGATTGTAGAGGATGTCAGTCAGCAGAGAAGAAATTACCTGATCATGTGAGACACTGGCTGTGGTTGGTGGAATTAGAAAGAGCAGTTTCATATCTGATTGGCCGATGTTTAGGAGGAAAACTAGTCAGCTCATCCTCTTCTCCTGCTGAAGTGAAATGCTCCACCTGGCTTAGCAGGATCCTCTTAAGTAATGGGTTGGAGCTTACCTATAATGAAGTGGGTGAGCACAGCAGTCAGAACTGCCTACTCAGTTTTGCTACATTATGTGCATTGTTTACAACTTATACCTAGGAAAAGTAATGCAACAACTTAATTTGATCATATTGTTTGAAGAGACAGCTTTACAGGACTGAGTGTTCTCCAGTGTATTTTATTTCAAATTATATGGACATAAGTTCTGAAGGACAAAACAGATCTTCAAAGCAAGACTTTTGGCCAAGTTGAAAGTCATATTGAGATCTTAAGGCAGTAGCCAGATCATACTGTACACAGTTAATTAATAATAATATTATTAGTCAAGTGTTTTCGCATTGCCTGGTGAAATTTTTTATTGGCGCTCTATCCGTTGTTTTGACCATTACCCAGGCAATACGAAAACGGTTGATTAATAAAATATAGTTATGTAGATGTAAATGTAGCTCTTGGTATGTTAGCAGTCACCAAGTTTATTTATGTTTTACGGGCGAGCAGAAAGCAGAAAATCCAAAAATAGAATAAACTTATAACTGAAAATCCACCGTTTTATTTTTGTTTTTATGATTTTCCAGTTTTTCAATACTTTCTGATCACGTAAATATCCTTTCAACAGGTAAAATTGCTGGTATTGTCCACTGGTCCTGTAAATTAGAAAATTTTTTGAAATTTTCACCTTTTATTTTTATACCCTCCTCCAACATTGGAAAACCATTTACTCGGCCTGAAAAACAAGAAATTAAGTTGGTGTGGTCAAAAGACAAGCCTAAGAGCTTGTGACTAACTTTAAAACGACTTTTTCTCTATAAGGTTGGTGATTGTGCAACTTCTAAACCTTGTTGATTTAATCACAGACAAACTAGGAGATGAGTTTGTGCACATGGTGATGTCTGGTGAACGAGAGGAGCGTGTATTCAATGTCAACCCCCAAACTGGAGACCTGTCCGTGCTGGTAGATCTGACCAGAGGAGACTGCACAGAACAAACTACCCACCTTCTACAGGCCTTTGAGGAGTATGCCAGAATTAAAGGTAAATACACAGAACAAAAGAATAGCTGTGAAATCCTGCAAGAGTTAATGTCGCAAAGCATTTGACTGATCAACAGACAGAGCAGCTAATAGAGATGCTTGTTGTAGATAAAAAGTGTATTATTTGTCCCTCTTTCTTTAGGGAGGCTCTTCACAATTCTGCCATTTAAATTCACTTGAGGTGCTTGAATCCAGCTGCTGGTATGTTTTTTACTGTGAGTTTAGTTGAATTTTCAGAAAGTTTGACAAAGTGTGGTAAAGTTTCTCAAACTTTCCAGATCTCGCCCACCTTAAACACTGGTAGGCTTGTATAATGGAACTACTATTAAATGCTGTTCCATTGATCACAACGCTCGCCTGGGGCATCATGTCTCAAAGGTATGCACTGTATCTATTTTCTGCTAGATGTAGAATATGTCACCTTTTCCCTTGCTGAAGAGTCTACCTACATGCACATGTATGCACCTCCTTTTGAATCCCATTTATTGCCTGTATTGTCGTTTGTATTTGTATTATATTTCAGACTGGGATGCTTTAGAAATGCAGGAGAAATCAGTGGTCAGTGCTGTGTGTAGGATATTTTTCGCCTGTTTACTCAAACATTGTGGCCTACTCAAGCATGCCCTTGAAGCCAACTGGTAAATATTTATATTTTTTAGAATTTATACCTGCTATTCCAGAGATAAGTTTTTAAAATGATGCAAATGAAAATTTTCATATTAAACACGCAGTAATACAGTAATCAGATTGTAATGTGATGTATTTAGCTTTTTATGACTGACCCATGGAATGAAAGATTCAGTAGTTGCAGTAAATATAATTTAATGTATCATCAACATATTCTCATTTGGTGTAACACCTGTGTACAAATTTATGGCTTAAATGTCAGGAGTGGGTGACACATATACAGAGCATCTAGTTATTATATTTGGTTTTGTGTGTAGAAATTCTACTGACAATTACATCCGACCTGACATGGTGACAAATCTGGTGAAAATTGTGCGTACTGAAGATGTGGGCTAAATATTGACAATACTCACTGTTCTCTCATAGCCCCACTCAGATCCTGGAAGTCATCTACCAGCTTGTGAATCAGTGCCGCAACAGGCTGACCAATTGTAGAGGATCAACTGTGCAAGGGGCAGACAACCTCAGCAATCCAGAGCCCCAAAGGTTAGGGGGTGGGCTGGGCAGTGTTCGCAAACCTCCTCGTAGGAGAGTGTTTGAAGGGGAGGAGTGCCAGGAGGAAGGGACAACTGAGGACACCTTTGATGAAGGGGCTGAACATATGCCAGAAAGGGAGAGAACCACAAGTACAGAAGCAGGTAGGATGCACATACATGAGTATAAAGTGTGCCTACATTTTTGATTAGTTGTTTTTGTGACAAACAAACAACAAAAACATATATATGCAGGGATGGTAATTGTCCGCGGATTTGGTTTTGCCAAGGGTCGAATTTGTAATTCGTGTCAATTCGATAAAAAGATATTGAGCAGAAGAGGGTATGTGGAGGAACGGCAATGTCTTTTCGGTGGCATCACAGGCACCTACCCTTGTTATGTGACTGTACTGTGTTAACAGTGATGTGCTTCAGGCCTAATATACCTTAGTCACATTGTGATTGGTCGAGATGTGCTTGTTATCCAATCAGAATTTGCATTACAACATTGTGTGGCAGTACAAAATTGTGTTTCGCTTTAGGTGCGTAAAAAGATCCGTGTAAAGATGTACAAAAATTTCTGAATCAAAAAAATGAGGCACAAGGCACGAGCCGTCTGAAAAACAAATTCTGATGGGCTTGGCTGGAAAGATCTGTGACTGTTAGGGCGAAACTAAGGAAAATTATCCAGGAAGCCGTAGAAAAGTTGGCAGATTTCATCACCAAAGGCGACTTGCCAGGGAAAGTGCCGGGTACTTATTGTAGTGATGTAATCAGTTACGGATTAAGCGGATGTGTTGCGCTGACAAAGCATACCACTAAGAGCCAGAAACATGCGAACATGGTATCAGCATGGACAAACTACTTCAGCCTTCAAACTTTAACCTGCAGCAACAACAACAAAATCTGCTGTAAAGCAGCTGACCACCTCCAGGCCCTAGTGGCAAAACGAATTGTCTCATCAAACATGAATTATTGACTTTTGAACCTGAAAGTGTGTTGTGACTGACTTTCAGTAAGATGCAACATATAATTTAATTGTTTTCAATGTGTAGGCCATAAATTGAAATGGACAAAAATCAAGCCTTGTGTACATAAATAGTAAGTAATCTGTTAGCTTACTGTAAATATAAATTTAATTGGGTTTGCCTGTGAAATCATGAAAATCAATTTTATAAAAATCATAAATTTGTGTTGTCATCTGTGTATGTTTTTTTGTCTGAATTGCTAACCTTGCATTTTTAAAAGCTTAAATGCCTTGTGCTTTCACGGGGGCTTTACCCTCCTGCACCCTCTGCCGGGCTCTGCCCTGGACCCGACTAGGGACCGATGTCCCCCAGACCCCTTGACTAATTTCAGCTCATTCCCATCCATATATATGTAAATGACATAAAAATGGACATACTGCTATCGTGGGTTCAAATGTTTTATGATGTTTAAATTTTTTTCCTTCATAGAATGATCCCTTTGTTTGTTTCAGGCCTTTCAGATGTGAGTGTTGGCAGTGAGGGTGTAGATGAGGGGGATGAGGACATGTTCAGGGAGACATGTAAAGCTTACCTGAGGCGGTGTGTCTTTCTTCTACTGGGCGTCAGACCTTGTCTCTCTGGTAAGAGCTAAGAGATAGCTTTGACACGAGTTAGGTTGTAGATGAGGGCAATAAGGACATGTTCAGGGAGACATGTAAAGCTTACATGAGGATATGCGTCTTTCTTCTACTGGTCGTCAGACGTTGTTTCTCTGGTAAGTGCTAAGGGAAAGCTTTGACATGAGTGAGGGTGTAGATGAGGGGGATGAGGACGTGTTTGGGGAGACATGTAAAGCCTCCTTGAGGAGGTGTGTCTCCTTGTCTCTTGGGTAAGTACTGATGATAACGGGCCTTGCTTGGTCAGTAAAGGTGATCGTTGTCATACATACATGTAAATGATAGGCTTTAGAAAGTTAGCTTATTTTTTGCTGGAGACTGTCAAAATTAATCTGTTTGGTTATTACAGGAGCCAATGAAGAGAGTATGTTGGAGTACGCTGTAGACTGGAAAGAGGATGTCAACAATGCTCTGAGTCCATCTGAAGGTTAAAATCTTTTATTTTTTTATGTTTTTGTCATCAGTATGTAAAAACCAGATTGTTATGATTAAATTCATTTATTTATTTACTTGATTGATGTTTTACGCCGTACTCAAGAATATTTCTCTAGCAGTATGGTGGGAGGAAATCAGGCAGAGCCCGGGGGAAACCCAAGACCATCCGCAGGTTGCTGACAGACATACCACATAAAACCAGAGAGGAATCCAGCATGAGCTGGGCATGAATACACAGCGACTGCATTGACAGAGGCCCCTGAGTCAATATACTGTGCGAGCACACTAAACACTAGCCCACAGAGGCCCCTGTCATTATGAAAGATTGGCATAATAAACGATCAGTAATATTTAAATAGCAGGTAACAGGCTGGTGATAAAACCTGCATCGACATTAATACATCTGGGTGATAACCATTACATTTTACATTCTATTCTTTTGGGTGATATCAGATTTGAGTTTTTCACATGACAACGAGAAAACTGCGCTGGAGACCTTAGTGTGCCTGCTCTCCATGTCCTACCAGAAGGTTGATGATGGGCAGGTGGTCAGAGCTAGAGATCCTCCTGCCTCGGTCGCAGTCCACACCCTTCTCAAGACACTAGCTGTGGATGTCCTGAGGTTTGTTTGCGGGGAGCGACAGACCTCTGGATTATTCCATGATAAAGTACACAAGCACAGCTGCACAGATACCCAGATAATGTTTCTGGCCATGAAAGAGAGACAGAAGAAAGCAGATGTAAGCAAGCAGCAAATCACAAAAAACTGCACTACTGTACTTTGCTTTAAAAATTCACAAGTAAAGGTTATAAAATATTACGTTTAGTGTTTAGACTCACATCTTCCCACTAGGATATCATCCTGTTTTCTAAGCAAGTCGTAAAGGATCTTTTTAAGAATCAGGCAGAATGAGTAACTTGAATAGTCATGTTTGAAAGTTCATGTCAAATAATTTTACAAAAAAATATCTTTCGCCATCTTAAATAATATGTTATTTCCAACTCATTGATGGTTTGGGTTTTTTTTTTTGCACACATACTCATAAAAGTACTCTCGAAAGTACTTAAATGCTACCTACGTGTATGTGTAACCCAAAATTGGAGGCTATTGAGGTGGCTCACCCAGAATTGGATAAAACTTATAGCTACAGTTATCTTAGGATTTGCATTTCTGTTTGTATGGTTTGTTGCTAGGAGCGTGTTCATGCCCTGGACCAGATAGTGGAGATTCTATCTTCTGAGCAGGATAAAGCTTCACTCCAGCTTCAGGCTGAAGACACAACCCCAACTTCCCTGCCTATCATCAACTCTACCACACTGCTTAACTCTGTACATATCCAGTTTATAGCAGGCTGCTTTGGCCTCAGTATTCTCCAACCATCGGGACCTGCTGCGCAACAACAGTGTTATCAGGTTTGTGATTGCCGGGATTTTTTCCTTCCCATTGAAGTGAGTGAAAAGTGCCCTGAAAATTTGCATGGTATTGCTTTTTGTTGCCTAAAGATGGAAACATATGGTTATACTTAAAAAGATGAAGAGGTACAGAATCGATTGTGTGATTGGCTGATGTGAGAGATAGGCAAGTCCAGGCTATTCTAGCATAAGCTGAATTTTAGTTATGGCGGATTTATTCAATCATGACAAATGCTGCATGGTTTAACCCAGGAAGTCCTATCTTCACTGTCAGCCAATCACTGTCAATTCTGTATACTCCTGAACGACTTTGATTGACTTTGGTTTTTCTACTACTTCAGACTTTTGCAGACTGTATATCCATGATTTTTGAGAACCTTGAAATGTTCACAAACACAAATGTTCAAATCAGGGAAAACAATTTTTACACAGCCAGTGAGAAACTGAAACTCAAAAGGAATCAAAATTCTTGGCTTTGGGTAGATAACAATTAGAATCTAAGAAATTTTTTCCGTCTTTTCGGAAGTAACCAATTCCTATAGGAATGTTCAGATTTAATATAAGAGATTTTTTGTCTAATACTTGCCCCGGGATAACAAAGCAGTCTTAGACTTAGACTTCAGTCATTAAATGTGGTATGTTCCTTTCTGTTATTCTAGCTGAAATGTGTTGTACAGTAACTTATCCAGAATTAGCATTTTCAAGTAAAATTTTGACCTTGTAATGTAAGAAACAACAATTTTAATGTGATTTGAAATTTAAACTGAAGAGTGTAAGATCGCTGTATGATCCCAAGCCAGGACAACAGGAGCTCAGTGTTGAACTGACCAAATGTTATGTTATACTGTATCTAGGCTGGCCTGGAGTCTGCAAAGCACAGCAGTTTACACCAGGTGCAGAAGTCTACAAACAGGATGGCTGAGCTGCTTGTTGTCTCATTACAAAGCAGGGAGAAGACTGACTCTATTGATGAAGGTAACATGTCCTGTGTAGATTGTTTTCTCTGTATTTACTCACTGAAGATCAGCAACAGATTTCCTGTGTATAAAGATATTATGGTATAGACAACTCTTTTGTAATACTTACATGTAGTACACATATTTGACGCCTTAAAAAGAGGCAGTATAAGTGTTTGTGGTGAATGGTCTTTAGAGAGAGTTTTCCGAACTTAGCCAAAGAGCATTTCATCCAGGGACTTTGTAGATATGGCCAGGTGTAGCTTTTTGTTCTGGATGGACTGTGGATCAGCAGAGTTCATAATCCACCACAATCCTTATCTGTTATTGGCCTTTAGTGATCTTATTTATTCATTTATTTGATTGTGTTTTTCAATGTTCTCAAAAATGTGTCTACTACAGCGGCCAGTATTATGGCAGAAGGAAACTGGGCATACACACAGCCTTCTGCTCTAAGTACCAGATGGAGGCCATCTTTGAAGAACAGTCACAAGACATCACTTTTTCGTGAAACTCCTCATGGCGAATAATGTGAAGAACTCTAGCGCCAGTCTTAACTTGTAAATCCTAGGATGGTTGCTTGTTGATAACGTGATCCTGTACACTTTGTCAGACATGGTAATATCATATTACTCTACTTTCAGTTACCCAGCAGCGACTGTCCCTGATGACAGTGTTTGCTCTGAGCATGAGTTACCTCCCATCTGACATATCACTGGTTGTTTCTCGTGGGCTGCTGGAATTGCTCTTCAAACTCTGCGGAAAACCCAAAACTCTGTCCTTCTGGCAACAGCTTGTACTGACCGGTTCTGACCTGTCTCAGCTAAATGTTATCCTGGAGGTGGCCAGTCTACGTCTGCTGCAGATCCTCACCATGACAACAGGGTATGTGGGATGCCTAATGAAGAAAAGTAGCCCCCCCCCCACCCAACCCCCCCCCCCACCCCCACCCCTATCTTATTTTAGAGAAGATAGCTTTGGTAGAAATCTCCAGGAGTGAATTATTGAAGTTTTGCTTGGGGATATTTTGGACTATATATTCACAAGTGGCTTACCATTTCACCATGTTCACCATGTTCACATTTTGTACATGTACCTTGACCATTATTGCAGGATATATGGAGATCAGATGGATGAAGAGGTTGTGAGTGCTCTTGTGGATGTCATGTGGAGACTTCTTCATCAGTTACTCCAGGCGACCTCAGACGGATGGACTCCAAACTCTGATCTGTCTCTTCTTGACTACACTGGTAAGAGCGAAATCTGATCATCTTACGTACATGTATCTTGTGCACCATAAGAATCTTGAAAGTACGCTAATTTATGCAAACAATGAACAGAGGAATTTTCTCAATTTACTGTTTTCTGGCCTTGATAGCACAGTTGGTTCTGCTTCAGAAGCGGTAGATCCAGGGTCAATTCTGGGTCGTGTCACACCTAAGACCTTAAAAGAGGAAGTTGTAACTTCCTCGCTTGGCTTTCAGCATGAAAGTACAAAAGGGATAGTGCAACGACTGGTTGACCCGTATCAGTATAATGGCTGGGTGGGGCGGGCTTACTTGCCTTCGATAAGGCGTCTCAGTGAAGCAGCACTAGATAAAGGGGCGGTGGAAACCTGTCCTGCAACAAAGGAGGCACGTGCATGCACTCTAAGGACTCCTTCGTTGTCATATGACTGAAAAATTGTTAAGTACAACGTTAAACCCCAAGCTCTCACTCAATTTACTGTTTACAGGAATATCTGTACCATGTCAGCATTATATCGTGTGACTTTAAAGAAGTCAGCCTATTCTACTGTCTGATAAATAAGGTATTCTTGCTCGCTATTTGTGTCAGTTCAATTCACAATGACTTAAATTCATTTGTGTGTTGTTATCTGTGATGTGTATATTTGAATGCTTGTAGGTAAGTCTGAAGGCCCCATGCCTGGACAGTCGGTTGTTGGGGACGTACTTGTGTTTCTGGGCAGAATGTCATCCTCGAAAGCCGTCAAGAAAATACTTGCGTCCCAGAAATGGACAACTCTGTTACTAGATATCAACAGCAAGACAACACAAGATGGTGAGAGCATGAGAAAGAAGTGCATTTTAAAGGGAAATAAATACACTAAAAATATAAACTTACATTTTTCCACAAGAGTGCTCTCCTACCTGTCAAACAAACATCAAAACACCTCTATAAGCTCATTAGAACTCTCTGAATCTGGCAAATGTGCCATGTAATCCTGGCCTAAGCTTTAGTTCATTACCGTACTTATGCTATTGTCTACTACTTTGCCAGGTGTTCCTGTTGTGTCTAGCCTGAGGACCAGACTGATAGCTCTGTTCTTGCTGGAGACCGTACTACCTGTGTGTGCCAGGGCGGGTGAAGAAGATCATATCAAACAGGTGAGCTGATAAGGGATTTCTGCAGGTCTGTATTAACAGTAATGTATACAAGTGTTCAGGCATGACATTAGAATTTCTCAGGGTGTGTAATGGTAACATATTTAAGCAACTCTTAAGGGCATGGTGAAATGTTTTAAGGGACATTTAAGATTGTTGAAATGACTTTAAAAGTTATAAAGGTTTGAATTGATGATATAAGTAATTCTTAGGGCAGGAACAATAACAATGGCTTGGAAGTTTTATGCTAAAAGAAAAGAACTCAATTATACCTTAAATGAAAAAGCTATACTTAAAGTTAGATAAAATTTTTAAATTGTCTGTCAGCAGCACTTGTTATTTGAGTATTTCATGGTTAAACATCAAAAGCTTAGAACTCTCATTTACACCGCCATTTGAACAGATTACATACATCATCGTGCTTAGCTTCACCCAGTAGCTCTTCAAGACATGGCATTCCAGACACAGTTTGGCAGAAAACAGCCACGCATGTAGGTATGATGTGGCCCTCTAGTACATCCCAAACTGTTCCTTTTTAGAGTTGGCTTTCACAGACCTTAAAATCCACGATTATCACGATATACATACATATTTAGCTGAGACTGGAAAACCATGTTAATCATATGGTAAGAGTAAAAGCTTAAGCACCTTGACATCACAATGAATATTCAAGAGGAGGAAAGGAAGCTTTTCATTGGACAAGCCTAAAACATGGCAGGGCTATCAATGTGCCACGAATTGATAGATTTTGTAGAAAGTGACCATTTTTAAAAGCGTTTTTCTTTCTTGTGAAAACTTTTAAAAATCTAAAAAAAAAAAAGCAGAAATTCCACACAGTTTGTATAGCTCTTTTATTTAAGGTATATTTTGTATGAATGCGATCCTTTTTTTTAATCTTGGAACATTATTTGGATTTTTCAATCTGTGTTTGTTAAACATATGAATTGTCTCATTGTGTTTACTTTGATTCTTCAACCTTTTCGAATGTTTACAGGGTGTTCATTTAAGCATATTCTAAGGGCATTAGTCTGGACAGAATGATAAAATTAGGTTTTACGTGAAGCCCTGAAATCAGACAACCCAACCAATGTAGGTTTGCCTTCAAAATCAAATGAATAAGCTGTATAAACTGTACTGAAAGTTGCTCTTTTATATATGCAGAAAGGTTGAGGAATTAGGGTAATAGTTACACATCTGTAAGGAGATGTTGAAATAACATTACAGATATGCCTGTACCTTTCTCATTTGTGTTTTTAGTGCTCAACCATATGCACAACATATAGGAACTGATCACATCCTCACAATGAGGAAGAATTGTAGTGATGTTCTTTCTTAATGGCTAAGCTTCACCTGTGTTGTCCTCTTTAAAAAAAATGCATGCCAGTTGTAAATACCATTAAAATCTGCTCTTTTACGGCAACTTCTGCACGTGTTGGTATGGTTTGTTGGTTTTCTAGATCAGCTGGTCACTGTTCCACAACATCTCATCTAACATGTGGGATGTGTCACTAGCGATGGCCCGACAGTCTGGCCAGGCCCGGAAGTCAAGACTTCAGAGGAGGCTGGAAGAGCTGCTTTCTGAGGGCAATCTAGTCAGGGATGGCTATGAGCTGTCGTCCCCTGTAGACATGGTCAAGATGCAAGGGGCGGGCTTTGACCTGGACAAGTCTGTGGGTTGTAATGTGGAGGCAGGTCACACCCTGGTTCATGGGGCAGGGGACCAGGGTGGTCGAGGATATGGGCTCGGCACCTTTCCGATCACATCAGGATGTTACCAGTGGAAGGTAAGGCTGCAGGTTGGGAGTCCGTATCATTCTCTGGTGTTCGTGTCTAGGTTTTTATAAATGATAATGCTGTCAAGCTGTGTTAAAAAGTACCATATGTAAGTCCTACAGACTGCTGTTGGACATTGGATTGAATTGGAAACCTTTTCCCTCACACAGTGGCTGAATTGACTCATTGTTATCATGTAACGAAAGAGTAATACATAGTCCGTTTGCCAGCAAAACGTCATCGAAAAGACAGGAACTATGAACAGACTGCTAAGTTTTGGCTGGAAAGGTTCCTGATTGGACTGAAAACTGGGTGGATGTGTAAAGAGGGTTGTACAATTTGACCAAAGGTGTCTTCCTGCAAAATATTATGTTGATCAGTCTATTATTTTGTATCTTAGTACGCATAACTCCACCAATTGAACCATACAAGCCTTACTTCGCTAAATTAACTGGGTTCTCATTTTTGTTTGAATGCAAACAACATGGGTTTAATCACCATGCAATACACTTCTATTAACAATCCTACCTGATTTGTTACAGTTTGTGATTGTGAAGGAGAATCCAGGTAATGAGGGGACATGTGTGGGTGTGTCCAGGTGGCCAATAACTAACTACAGTCACCGTACCACAACAGACATGTGGTTGTACAGGGCCTACAGTGGGAACCTGTACCACAATGGGGAGCAGACCTTGACCCTACCCAGCTACACCCAGGGGGACTCCATCACAATCATACTGGACATGGATGCCAGGACACTGTCGTTGGCCAAGAACACAGAGGTATGATCGCCCCAGAAGCTATGAGAGGTACATGTAGTTGTGGCAAAAGATGATTTAGTTGTTCAGAGAAAAATAGTTTTGGTTCAGTCCTTTGGACTTAAACATGGAATTTTTACAGATTTCCCTGCCTCTTCTGCTGTCTGGATCACATAATGCCTCTACCAGATATTTTTAATCAATTTACTAGGCAGTAGCCATGCCCTGAATTTTGGTAAGCAGGAACACATCTGTGGCTTGAATGGGCATGTTCTGTGATGTTTTTCATCTTAGAAAAACATGTCCCTGTTTCCCCATTGCGTTAAAATCCTGTAAAGTTTCCTTGGCACTACATACAAATGATAGAATTATGAAGTTTGACATTGCTTCTTTCGCTGAAATTAGTGTCATAGGAATACTGATAAGGCACTAGTAAAAAAGTACAACTGAGATGTGAGTATTTTGACAATACTTGTACTTGGGCACAGTTTGTCATTCAGGCAGGCTTCCTAGAGATACTCTAATGGTTGTAAGGAATACCTTACTTTGATATTGTTGTATTTTTTCTTCAGGATCCTGTGATAGCATTTGAAGACATAGACTGTTGTGAATTGTATCCCTGTGTGATGTTCTACAGCAGTAATCCAGGAGAAAAGGTAACTAACTATAAAGGAAATCTATATGCATAATTCCCTACCCAGATACATGTGTAATTTCTTATACAGACACAAGTATTCATTCATCAGGATGCTAGACTAGAAACAACACATTATGAGTTGTATCATACATTGTAATCAGACTAGAGTGTTGAACATATCTCATTTAAAACTAAGTGTTGTGTTAAAATGTTTGTTTCATCATAGAGTGTAATTTAACATCTCTAGACCTTTGACCATCCACAGGCTGCTAGCAGAGCCAGCATGTATTGGACTAGAACTCATTGTAACTACAATAGTGTCAGGGTTGTGTATATTATGCTGTGTTATCAAGCTAGCCACTCAGCCAGCCTGATAGAATCAGCGGTAGGAATTTTTCTGAACTTCAGGATTGGCTTCATGGTCCAGTCCCTTATAGTAAAAGTCTCATCCATTCATACCTTAACCAGTGTTTGTTTACGTGTATCTGCCTATTCCCTTGTGTAGGTCAGGATCACAGACATGCAGGTGAGCGGTTCCCCACGGAACCTGTTGCCTGGGGATCCTCTCTGTTGTACAGCCACTGCCTCCATGGTCCAGGCCCACATCAGCCTCATAAGAAACCTGCACAAAGATCCTTTGTGGACCGAGAACATCAACGAGGAAATACTGAACAGGCTGGGAAAGCTGAAAGATCTCAACAGCACATTGTCATCTGAAAACCCCTCTGAAGAAATTGGTAAATATGTTGTACATGTGGCTTGAAACTGTGGTCACATGAATCAGCAGCTGTTTTGTCATTGCCAGCTCTCTTTCCATGAGGGAAGCTTACCATAATTACCTTCCATGAAAATGTAGTGTGACATGAGATCAGGGTTGCTGTCTACACGCCTCTGTATTGGGAAAGCAAGACATAGGGGATTAAGTGAAAATCATGTCTCAATGAAGCACTGACAGAAATGACATCAAACATTTTTGCTAAACTACTTGTAAGTGTAAACTGCTTTCATGTTATCCACATACAAGTACACATATGATAATCTAGCTGGCTCACCTGAGGGTGGGGATGGTGTCTACATAAAGGGTTATGTTCATGACAATGTATCTAAAAGACCTACCAATGTGTCATTACACCCCAGTCATTCTTTCAATGAAGGTATAATGAAGGTATGTCATTTTATAACAGGTGGTAGTGTCCTCCAGATTCTGCATGGATCAAGAGACTAAGTTGTATATTTTTCCTGACTCTGAGAGTTTGTTTTAGAGAGACATTTTGATCGGGTTTGTTTGGAAGATAGAATGATGTCCGACTGATAAGATAGCTGTTTCAGAAGTGAAAGTAAACTTTTATTTCACTTATTCGCCTGTAAGATGCAAGTTAAGGCGAAATTGACTGTAGTGCATCTAATTAACACCCATGATTACAGGCATAAGAAGAGTGATGACAACGATTAGTCACCCTGCTGTGGTCATGGACAGTGAAGACTCGGCGGGGGCCAAATCTGCAACCACAAGTGACTCTCAGGAGCTGGATCAATTAGCTACAGAGGTAAGAGCATTCTCAACACCAAAAGCATGTACATATTTTGTATGCCAGTTCAGCGTTTTGTCCTACCTGAGCATGCATTGCAACATGATTTGGCCTTTTTGTGATACGTGATACAGGACTTTGTCTTCGAGATAAAAATAAAATAATAATAAAAATGTATAGTTAAGTTGCCTTATTCAGTGTAACATTCAGCCCCTGAATCTAAATTTTTATACCTAATACATGTAGCAGATCTTGCCATTCTCTGTGTTTATGGAGATCTAGCTGCGGTACATACACTGTACATGTAATATAAATGAAATTTGTTTGGACTCTTCAGGGGTATTATTAGGACGGTGATCTTCTTTCAGGTGTGGCCAGCATTGGTTGTTCTTGGAGGCCTGGACCATGGACTGTGTGTTGGAGGCAGGTGTATACAACAAAGTACCAGTCGTAAGGGCACTGTGCTGGGCGTGACCAAGCAGGGCGCGGTCACTGTCAAGGTGCAGTGGGATGATGGCGATGGTTCTATCAGGTATAAAGCTACTTGTACACTATATTTCGCTCATATATTTGGGGAGACCCGATCACAGCAATACACTGGAATTCATTCAGTTTTTTATGAACCAATCAAGTTTTTGTTTACTTAAAAATGAAAGAACTAATGTCTATATTCTCAGCTGGGTACAAAAGTTAAGCTGTCAGGACATCATGAAAATTACTCAAGCACATACTTACTGTTTTTGTGCTAACACTTTGGACGAATCCATATGTTTATCTTGTTTGCGTTCTTTGTGTTTCAGTGATGCAAATATTGCCAACCTGGAGGCTGTAGATGTGGAACCATTTGATATGTCGTGCTTTACGGGCTTCCCTCCAGGGCTGCTGGATACCCTGCTGGAGCTTACAATGATCACAGATGAAGAAAAGGCCAGCGCCCTCAATGTGGAGCAGGAGGTGGCTGCCGAGAAGGAGCTGTGCGAGACCAAGGAGCCTGACAGCCCCAAGCACGCCCCCGGAACCACAGCCCTTTACGACATGGATGGTCTCATGCAGCAGCTGGATGCTGACATTGAAAAGGTATTGATGGGCAGTTGTATACAGAGCAATCTCTGATTTTAACACGAAAGCCTCACAAAGTTTATAAAAAATGATTTTAATGAGCAGCTGTGTGCTGACAAAGAAAAGTGCTCACAGTTATTTGCGAACTTCATGTAGGATCTTAAATAAATATAATTGTTGTCAAGTTTCTTTAACAAATTTAACACTCTTCATACAGGTAATTAGGTTTTCCACACAACCATTAGTGGAACGTATATGTGCTTGTAGTGGTAAATTCATAAGGTGCATTGTGGAATGCCATGATCATTTCCTTCTGAAACACCATACTGGCTGAATTGTTTGTATGAAATGTAAAACTTTTTGGCGTGTTAATGGAATGTAGTTAGTAGAAATAAGTTTTACTTATTTAGTCACGGTCTCATGTGGATCCTTTTACAGATTTACATGTGTAAAACAAACATTTTGTTGAATGTGTTCATTAAGGTTCTCCAAGAGGAAATCCAGAGTGAAGACCACAATATAGACCAGAGTGAGCATCATAATGCTGACAAGAAGGCCAGCACACTAGTGGCAGACAAAGCAGCTCTGCCAGGTGACCTACAGAACTACAACCTCAGAGATTCAACTTCATCCACCAGAGGTTCAAAATCCCAGCACATGGGAGGAGAAGCAATCTCCTCACAGTTAGGTAGCCAGCTGGAGGATATCTGTACCCAGGTGGAGGCTAATGTGAGTGTGGTCGAGGAGCTCACATCCGACCTTTTCTCTGCCTGTGCCGGGGCCAGCAGAAGAACAAGCAACAGTGTGCTGGGAGATGAGACAGAGCTGGTCCCAGTCACAGTGGCACCACTACCAGAGAGCAGTGTGGAAGAGATCACAGTGACATGTGCTATGACCAATCAAAAACAGGCTTTTACAGACACAAGAGACTCGGAGAAAGCATCAACCAGCAGAGAGACAAGTGCCGAGTCTGAGGAGAGACCTGGTCAGGATCTGGACAGCAGGACAGGTGAGTCATTTAGGACTCTTAGAAAGTTTCGAAGGTGAAAAGTTCACCTGTACTCACCTTAACATCAGGTGTTAATTTCCTTGCTTGACAATGCCTAATGCAAAGTGTCTGCATGAAATTTCTGTCAGTCTCTGTTGTCCTGCAGAAATAGGAATTATTCATATCATGACACAACTCCTCTGAAGTGCATATGTCAGGTGCTTGAATGTATCTTCAAATATTTTGCCAACAGTTTTGTGTAAGCTGACAAATTAATATACATGTATTTAAATACCGTTAACTTCCCTCCACATATGGTATAATGAAGCCACATCACTCAAGAATGTAATTCCACCCTTGTATCTTGAGAATTCCTTTTTAAGTCATCTAGCATCAATAGCAGCTCTAAAATGAATTTTTACTTTTAAAAAAGTCTGTCTTAGTACAGTATAAAAATTTGGAATATCTAGTTATGTCTAGCTTTACTGTCTGCTAGAAAGTCTGCAAGCAACATGTGGATTGTCATGAGTTTACCCCGAACTGTGCCTGGTTTCCTCCTACCCAATTGCTGGCCATGTCATATACATGAAATATCCTTGAGTATGGTGTAAAAAAACAATCAAGTAAATCTATTTTATTGTAGCTAAATGCAATATTTAGAATTTTTTCGCTAGTACGATGGCGATCAGTTTTATGGTTGGAGGAAACTGGCATAAACAACCGAGTTTTTGGCAAGTTACTAACTACCAAGCTGACTTGATTGATAGGTATATATAATTGGTGTTTTAAGATGCATGTGTTTTCTTTCATCCTTCAGCCTTGTCTGGTTGTGAGGAGCTGTCTTCTGTTAAGCGTGTTGCTATCCAAGCCTCAGCCCTCAAAGCTCTTCATACCATCATGTGCTCTGGTAAGTTCATGGAGATGCTGCTGATCCCAAAGGTCTCGGTTAACAAGGAGAAGAGCAGTGCAAGTTCAAAACTGAGCCGTGCTTCCTCGAAGGACGGTTACGATTCTGAAGATTACAAAGGTAGACTGCAGATGCTGATGCAATTGCTAGTGAAAAGGGCTGTGATGTCTGCACCAATACGTCGGTGTGTCTCCATGGGAGAGCTGGAAAGAGCTCAGACTGTACTTCACAAAAGTGTCATGGGGGCTGTTGCTGGAGCAGACCTGAACATCTCAGAAACAGAAGGTATGGAGTACTGTATAGTATTGCTGATGATTCGTAAAGTAAGATGTTGAAAATTTTATAGTGCTGTCTAATTGTGCTATTGGTAAGCTACATGTAACTGCCTGTCGTACATGTGGGAGAACTTGATTCAAGCATAAGTCGGATCATGCAACTTTGACACTCCATGTGAATAGGCCATGCAGAAGAGGGATTTGCATGGCATTTATGTGAGGCAGTTATATCTTTATGTTGGCACCAGAGCTAGCTTGCTTACAACAGCAAAATCTGTGACAGCAACAATAAGCCTTAAAGCGAACCACAAATCCTAAATTTCAAGCATATATCCAGCAGGTTCTGAAGCCACCAAGAGAGTATGCTCTTGTATGTTTCTGTGGTATGTATTCTTTTATGTACTGTTTGTAAAAATTGGTATCCACATTTAGCTGATTGGTAATGTCTAAGTGTCATGATATAAGCATTTAGCTCATGTTTTTGCTTTTGAATTTTTCTCTCCCACAGCTGAGATCAGTAAGGTGATGAAGGCAAAGGGTTTATCCCAGACTAAGGCATCTGGCAGCAAGTCTGAGCACGAGCTACAGACAGGAGGGTCATTGGCATCTCAACCAGAGACCTGCCCTATCCCACAGGCCCGAGGCCCGCAGCCCAAACCTAGCGGCACCCAACACACTATATTACAGTTCTTCAGACATGTTAACCAACAGACTCAAGCCGCAAGGTGAGATTTTGTACAAGTGTCACATTTTTAAGATGGCTACTTTGTTCAGAAGTGGGGGGGGGGGGGGGGGGCTCCGTGGCTCAGTTGGTTAACACGCTAGCGCAGCATAATGACCCAGGAGCCTCTCACCAATGCGGTCGCTGTGAATTCAAGTCCAGCTCATGCTGGCTTCCTCTCCGGCCGTATGTGGGAAGGTCTGCCAGCAACCTGCAGATGGTCGCCTGGTTTCCACCCACCATAATGCTGGCCGCCATCGTAGAAGTGAAATATTCTTGAGTACGCGGTAAAACACCAATCAAATAAATAAATAAATAAATTGTTCAGAAGGGTCTAGGCAAGCACTGTACATGTGAATTATATATTCAGTTTACCATTATTCGTTTCATCTTCAAAATCAATTTCTGCCTGGTCATGCTCAGATTTGTGTCCCAGAGAGACCATACACTTACTTGGAGAGATATGGTGGTGTCTTGTGCTCTGGTTTGCTACACTGCCATAAGTGAAAAAATCTTGAGTAAGATATAAATGACCACTTACCATAAAAGTGAAAAATTCTTGAATATTTATTATTTATTTTATTTATTTGATTGGTGTTTATGCCATACTCCAAAATATTTCACTTATACTATGGCGTCCAGTATTATGGTGGGGAAAAAACCTAGCAGAGCCCGGGGTGGGTGGGGGGGGACCCACAACCATCTACAGGTTGCTGTCAGAATTTCCCACATACAGATGGAGAGGAAGCCAGCATGAGCTGGACTTGAACTCACAGCGATGGCATTGGTGAGAGGCTCCTGGGTCATTACGCTTCTCTGGTGAGCTAACCAACTGAGTCACGGAGGACCCGCCAGTTGTCATATAAGTGAAAAATTCTTAGGTAAGATGTAAATCACCAATTATATAAACAAATAAATTAAGGATGAAAGCACAGGTGAAGTAGTTCTGACTTTGACGTATATACCAATTCACTATATCAGTAGATGGTTAATTCTTGGTTGTTATTTCCAGTCGCTGTGAGCTTTCAAGAGGCAGCCCTCAGCCCTCACCCCCAACCTTAGGGAGGGATGCCCCTCGGAACTCTCTCAGCAGTGAGAGCACTGAGATGCCCGCCTCCAAGACCTCTCAGTCCGCACCTGTCACCCCCCACCAGCTGCAGGCAGACCTAACCCACCCATCTCCACCCCCAATCTCTGCACCACTCCTGGACATGGGCTTCTCTCTCAACCATATACTTCAAGCCTTGACAGCCACAGGCATAGGTATGTCCAGCAGAGAATGGCTCATGAATGACTAATTTGGCAGAATGGAATGTCAGTATGGAATTGTAAACAAATGCTGCAAAATTTCACAAGAAACATGAAAATGAATCATGTGAGATTCTCACTGAAAATACTGCTCTGGATTGGCTGAAATGTTTTAACCAGGCCTCCAAAGTGAGAGACATGAGGGCAAATTAGATAGATACAAATCCTCATACAGTGTTATTCCCTTGCTTTTACACTTACTGAGACAGTGCTGTATAAAATATGTGGGATGGGCTCTGCCAGGTTTCCTCTAACCATAATGCCGACTGCTCTTGTATAGGTGAAATATTCTTGAGTATGGCATATAAAAACCAATCAGATAAACAAATAAATCATTTTATGTCGATATATATTGGATTGAAATTGTTATACACTCAAATAATGTATCCAACATCATATTTGTATACACATTTGCATGCTACAAGGAAATGCTACTGTCATATAACCTGAATAATGTTGAAAGTGATGCTGACCAAAAGAAAATGAAATGGACACAGACACGGTTCATCAGTGAATGCAATGAATCTTGTTTAAGAACTTGTGTGCCTGTGTGTGCACTTAATGAATGAACAGCATAAATTCTTATTAAAAAAATATACATTATTTTACTACAAACAGTCAAATTAAACAGATAATGAAATCTTAAAGAACATTTTAATAACTTATAAACTTATAGGCTAATAAACTAAATAAAGGATAGTTAGTGTGCCCTACGTGTAGACTTTTGAGATTTTATATATGACAATTGTTCCCCTTTAGCCTCGTCTGACGATGTCTCAGCACACAACATAAATCTGCTGGCTACGTGGATGTTGGAGCACACAGAGGAGCCTGAAGAGTTGGATACAGGACTAGCCGGGGGATTGGCCAGCCGACTCAGCAACCCTTTCCAGTCACAGCCAATCACAGTGCATGACTCTGACTCTTCAGGACTTGCAAGACATGGGTAAGACTCAAAATGTGCTAGATGTGTATAAGGATAAATCCGACTCACTTTATTCTGATATAAATTATTTGCACTTTAGTGCAGGTAAAAGTTACTACCAAGCCTAAACCTCACTATAGTTTTTACTAATCAGACCCAGATTTCTTCAAAATGATGCAATACATAGCCATCAGGATTTAGTCCTGATGTTTTAATCATGCTTAATCATTTTATTTAACAGTTTAGGTCAGTTACATGTTCATGTATTTATCAGTTGAGCATTCTTTCTTCAGAAGTGGCACTCAGTCTTCAGGGCCTGAAAACATGGACCTTGGGACAGACAACTCTTCTGATGAACCTGAAGATGAAGCTATACCCTCACGCTCCGGGCCACGCAGATTGCGACATAGACTGAACGTTGATCTCAGGATGAATCTTGCCAGAGCATGTATGCTAACAAAGTTTCACAATCTCTCTTTGCAATGCCATAGAGTGTTGCTTTCTGTTGTGTTTCATATCCTGATCATTTGGCTGCTTTTATCTACACACATGTCGATGGATTGGTGGTATTTCAGAAAATTGTAAATTATAAATCGTATTTCAAAATGTATATGGTAAACAAGTGTTATTGATGTAAAGCTGATGAAGATAAAGACTCGTCCTGTAATAAAAGTCATAATAACATTTGTTACATAAGGGTTACACACCAAATGTAAACATGATATATTTCTTGTTCATGATTTTCATGTTCTCCAGATGTTGTTTTTAACATGTTTTAAGTATATTTTTCTGCCTAGACTGAAATAGTTATATTATTGCAGCCCTTATATTGCCCATACAACCAAATTTAAATTATTATCATAGTCAAAATATTATGGTTGATAAATTTCATTTAAAGTTCCTCTTAAACATTCAGAAAATTTAAGAAATAGGGTGAGATTTTTTTTTTAAACTTTGATTGCCAAAATTTGTCAGAAATAGCACCAGTGAGCCAGCTAGAGTGTTATATTTTTGTTTGCATTGTAGTGGCAGGGGATCGAGTATTGCGAGAGTCTCGACCTGACTGGTCTGAGCTAAGGTCCCAGGAGCGGGGAGAGGCGCGGCCCATGTACGAGGAGTATTTGGACCTGGATGATGAGCCGTACCCTGATGATGGGTTGGAGGAGAGGTTTCCACCAGAGCATCCAGATAACTGGCAGTATTCCTCCACACTTCTGGTTTGTCACTTCTCACAATCCGTTCTAATGGCCTGTACATTGTAGATTCTGTTTGACAAACAAAATTGTGCGAGAATCATTTTCTCTATGTGATGAGTCTGTTTATGTGGTAGGTAAAGAAGATGATGGCAGTACAAAACAAGCTTTTTGAAGCTCTTTCTGGCTAATCTTTTTTTTCAGGGCAATAGTGGTTTAGAAGTTGACAGCTGTGTGACATGTGAATTATGTCAGACCAGGACACAGAACTTTAACAAACACATGAGGCGCCATCATCCAGGCTGTGGAGGTTAGTTAGCTTTTTGGTCTCCCAGTGCTGGGAGTATGGGGGGACGAGGGATAACACATAGTTCGTGTTCATGTTGTCTTAAAGAGGTGGTCATCTTGGTATAAGAGGCTTCCATTTAACATCCAAACTCATTTGAAATGATCTGACTTAAGCCTTATCTTAAACCTAAATGTTAATTAGAATACATGGAAAATAGGTATGATAAATAATGTACTGTTATGTTTTTCATATTACTTAATAATAAAGCATGCATTTTTATGTCGCACCTGAGCATCAGCATCCAATAACAGAGAAAACAACGTTTTAAACAAATTTTTGGGGACGGTACCAGTCTCTTAAAAAGTACTACATCTGTTGAGCTCAGGATTTGCACATATGTAAAGTACAATAGCACGAGTGGGATCATTGATTCGGTGTGAACATATTAAAAGCCATACAATACTTAATTCCTGACATAGTGTATTGTGTATTCAAGTCAACAAAATTGACTGCATGTATTGAGCTCAGGATTTTAACACATGTAGAGCACAAAAACATGAGAGGAATATACCTTGGTTGATTCGATGTGTGCACATTAAATATCATAAATTACCAAATTCCTGACTTTATGTATTGTGTAGTAAATCAATATTAAACAACTTTAGGGGTGGTATTTCAAAATGTACAGCATGTACTAAGCTCAGGATTTGCACATGTGTAGAGCACAGTAGCACAATGTTCCATCCCTGATGCCCTGTTTGAATATTTATTACTATAAATTACCAATTTCAAGATTTCAGTACTTTATGTATTAAGCTGAAGTTTTGCATTCGTGTGTCTCTCACAGACGAGCTCTTTGGCTCTTCGGCAACCAAATCTAAGTGAGTCTTCATGTGTGACCAGTGTATGTTAATGTATCAGATTTGGGTTAGTACTTAAGACATGAGATTGTAATTAAAACATATGATTAACAATGCATGTTAAAAGTCAGTTGTCCCATCTTTCATTTGCATGAATAGCTTTACACAAAAATCAGATTTGACCATGTGTGTCCTCTGTGTGTTAACATAGGTAGTGCAGGGTACTTTGGTTACCGTAGTAGTGGGCACTATGTTGGTGGATGGTTCGGAGGTTCATGTGGCACTGGTCATCCATTTTACCTGCTGTGTCGTGACTGCCGTGATCGCTACCTATCCCATGGTGCCACCCTGCAAGCGCCTATGGACAACCAGCATAGCAACCAGAGGACTGGAGTCTGGTACCCCGCTAAACCAAACTCTCAAGTAAAGATATCAGCTCCAGGCTCGGAGTCCTGTACATTTCACCAGGCTCCAGACTTGCTTGGGGTGTCTGAAACAGGATTAGGTGGTAAGACACAACTGCTTTTAATACATGTAGTTACATTGGAATGCCTCCTATGAACACAAGTCAAGACTTACACAGATGTCCTAAACATGCTACCCACTTTGTATCTTGAGACAGTAACAATGTACTTTACAGTGTGTTTTTGTTTTGGTTTTTAAATATTTGATGCAACTCACATGCAACAGGGAGCTGTAAGCCCTTTGGAAAGAAGCATTCTATCAGATAAAATGTGTGTTAAAAATGATATAATTTTTATACTGGCACTTGAAATCAAATCTGGATAGATTTCACTTATGATAATCGAAGAGTTGAAACAGTAGTGTATGTGTCATATTTAATACAATTTTGATAAATACTGTAAATGACGTAAAATTTCATCCATGGCTAAACTGCACATTTTGCCTGTTTCTGGGAGTTGTGGTGATCTTAGAAAAGTGTTTTGAAGTTAGTTTGGAAGGTAGCGTGACATCGTACTGTCAAATGTAAATTTCTGAAGCGAAACGTATTATTTTACAACATTTATTTGTCTCTGTAAATATTGTTTTTGGGGTAAAGTTTAAGGTTGTTTATAGAATGTGCTATAATGATTCAGCATGGTGTAGATTCATGTAACTGTGATGTGTATATATTTCTTCTCCTCAGATGTCGATTTCTTGTCTGGTGACCACAACAATGGGTTGTCCCTCTTGAATGACTTCAGTCAGCTGAGTGTCCACCTGGGCCTATCAGCCAGGAAACAGGTGCCTGAGGTGGTCAGGTTTCTGGATTATGACCCTCTGGGGGCAACTGTCTCCACGGCCGATCACTCCCAGGATATGATCACCTCCCTGAGTAAGTCAATACTCACAACTCAAGACATACCACCTCCCTGAGTAAATCCATTCTCATAACTCATGACATACCACCTCACAAAGTAAGTTCATACTCACAACTTGCATCATGTGATCACCTCCCGAAAATACTTACAATTAAGAATGTGGCCACATTCTGACTACGTGTAAGTTCATACTCACCATCCATGACTTGATCAACTCCCTCAGGAAGTCCATACCCTAATTTATCAATGACTTCGTCACTTCCATGAGGTAAACAACACTCACAATATATGGCCTCTCCAGCTCGCTGAATAAGTCCGTACAACTCATTTTCTGTGAGGTAAACCACACTCACAATACCTGACCTCTCCAGCTCGCTGAATAAGTCCGTACAACTCATTTTCTGTGAGGTAAAACATACTAAGAATACAGAACATAATATCGGCCTTATGAATAACTCAGTGAAACACTATACCCTGTTATTGCATGATCATTTCACAGAGCAAACATTGCATGGTGTGTGGTGGGTGAGTCAAGATCATTTTTGCTGTATGAGCTCTTTGTGTGTGTATGGAAGACAATTTTTATATTGAGTAAAATATGCTTATCTTTGTCAAGAAACTACTTGGCCTGTATGATATAGGTATGGCATTTCCCTCCAAGTTGTCAATTTTCATGGTTTCTGCCACCTGCAGGTGCCACCGCAGAGAGTAAGAAGCCCGAGAAGAAGCAGAAAAGTTTAGGAGAACAGGCTCAGGTGCTGGTCGACCCCCAGGACAGAGCCTTAGCTCTCCGCCGCAGTATCTCCACCATGCAGATCCTGGTGGCGCGCACTGTCGTACTTAAAGTCCTGTCTCTGCTCTCAGCCAGGTATTGTTGTGCACACACTAGTCTCAGCAAACAAAGAGAGCCTCTTGTGGGATTTTAGATTTATAAATGTAAAAATTAAAACTTGACCTAGTTTATTTACAATTACATTTTTTCTACTATGATAACCAAGTAGCTACTTGTATGTATAAAGTAATGTAATATGCATTATAAACAACTGTAAGCATTAATGTTTACTTATGTCGTTAAAATGTAGAGTTTGTGGGCCTTAAACCCTAAAAACTGGATGTTCATGTATATTACATAACTAAGGTGAGTGTAAAGGGAATTGGGCAACACCTCCCATGCAGTATTTAATAAGATTACGCAGAATTACAACCTTAGAGTTGAGCATAGGCATTTAGGACATATTTTTTATCAATATCAGTGAATACTGTAATGTCCAATAACACTTTGATGCGCAAATTATCAAAACATTCTCGATAACTTGGTTCTGCTTTGCTTAATGTCAGGGGTTAAAATCAGGCTGAAGTGTGTTTTTGTCATGATGTTCCAGTGAGGCAGCATTTTATATGTTTAAAATGACAGCAGTGGAACTGTAGTGTTACACTGCCATGATGTAGAAAGTAATTTTGACCCAAAAAATTTTTCAAAAAAATACTGAAGTTAAGCTGAACTTTTGTTTCGACAGTTGCCAAAGCTGTAGTCTGTCCAAAGCCCTGGAGGCCATAGGCCTATCAGACATTCGCTTGGTGGTACGTCTTATGTGCCTGTGTTCAGCGGGTAAGATAGAGCTGCCTTTTGTCCCGGGAGGGACAGGAGATGGTGTCACAGAGAGTCTCACACATCTGAGCACTGCCCTGGGGGCACTGGCCCAGGAGAATGCCACGGCCTTGCGCAGACTTATCCTGCTGTGTACACAGGTAAGCTCATAGTATAGGAAAATTATTTGGAAAAGTCCATGTTGCCTTCAGCAAAACCTTGTATACATATACATCAAAGTCATATAAAGTATAAAGTGCCTTTTATAAAAACATCAATGCATAGGGGAGTTTGGAGTTTGAACTCTTCTGTCGCTATAGGTAAAAAATTTCCTACTGTATCATGTGACTGGTCAAAAATGCTAGGCAGCCTTTGTGGGATAATAGCTACTATAACATGGGTGTCTGCAAAAAGTTTCGCAAAAATTTACCAAGAGGGACATACGATAGAGAAAATTGCAGAGCCTAATGTTTGTGAATTTGAAAAGTTACTGCAGGAAAGAGGTGTCATTTGTTTCTCTGGAACGCATCAAGACAAATGATCGATAAATTAATGTCTACATCGGTTGCCTAGCATATTTCACAAGTCACATGACAAAAGAGTTTGAAATTCGAAACTCCCCTATTGCACTTACTTAATCAGTATGGGATGGTATGGTTTTCATTTTATTGGACCAGTTTAGCCAAATGGGATTTTCATTGCAGAAATTGTGTGCCTTTGTTTTGATTTTTTTTTTTTTTTGATTGTTGTTTTATGCCATACTCAAGAATATTTCACTTATACGACGGCGGTCAGCATTATGGTTGGTGGAAACCGGGCAGAACCCGGAGGAAACCCACGACCATCCGCAGGTTGCTGACAGACCTTCCCACGTACGGCCAGAGAGGAAGCCAGCATAGGCTGGTCTTGAACTCACAGCGACCGCATTGGTGAGAGGCTTCTGGGTCACTACACTGCGCTAGCGCGCTAACCAACTGAGCCACAGAGGCCCCGCCTTTGTTTTGAACCATCGTGAGATATTTATATATGCAAGTGCTTAATAAGATAAACATCCTGCGTAGGTTTGTACACAATTACTTCATTTTAACTCCTGTTATATTATATTGTCAGCTTGGGCAACTATCAGTATACATGTTATAGCAGTGTTTGGGAATATCAACAGCCGCCATGAACATTGCATTACATGTATATGGATATTCCTGAAAAACATGTCTGAACTGTAAAAATCTTTCCAATTGGCTGTTGAACTTTTGATCAGGAGCTAGTAACATTTGCTGTGGGAGGACCATTTAAGCCTAAGCTTCATGGCCAGAAGAGATCCAAGTCGATATTGTCCCAGCTGGACCCGGCTAGCTGCCCCACATTTGCTGTCACTCAGGCTCTCGTCTCCCTCCTCGTCCGTAAGGGCTGGGGCAACAAACTCTCCACCCTGAACACTTTTATCTCCTCTACAGGTAACTGAAGATGGAAATTGTCATTATTTTAACTGGCATAATATCCATGAATATATATAGACATACATCAGCATGGTAAATGTGCTTCCCCATTTTCTAGTTACTGGATAGGGCCATTTCTGGCCTATTTTTGTAATAAAGAAATGTCTGTACAATTACAACAGCGTCCAAGGACTAGAAACAGTGAACAAAAACTACTTATATGCATGTTGTTGGTAATAGATATAAAAAAAATGTTGTCAGAACTCAATTTTTTTATGTTTTTAATGTAGAGTCTGAGAGCCCTGTATCCTCACCGATTTCCAATGATGAACTAAAGGTGGGCCCGTTACACCTGGCCAATGCCTTGTCAGCCTGTGTCTTGTCCTGCCAGCTGCCCACTCAGCACCGACAGTGGGCCACTCACCAGCTAGTGTCCTCCCTGGCACTCTTGAGGACCAGCAGCACCGTGTGTCTGGACAACCTGGTGGACCTATCAGGTGACATGCCGGCCTGCCCAGAGTCCAAGCTGGAGGCTCACCAGAACAGACTGACAGAGTCCACCTGGAACCACAGGAAGAGATTCCTCGCCACAAGGTAATGGGCTGCACAGATTGGCCAGCTTAACCTTACGGTTTTCATAAATAAAACAACAAACTTTATGTAACTGTTTGAAGTGTCAGGGCATTTTTTCAGCCTGGTTGTTAAATTGTGCACATTGTGTGCATTGTCTGAATTAGTTTGTATTATGTAGTTCCTGGAATAATATGTAAAGCATAATGGAAAGACAAGTAATGCCTGTATCAGGTTCCATGTTTCCCAGAGCCTCTCCTGTGGCAGCCATGACTTTCTCCAGATCTATATTAAATGTGCTAGAGGCATACTCTAACCAATGCCTGTTTTATTGCCCTTGTTCCCCAGTGCCTGTGACGGTACAGTGCGTGTCTGGAGCCTGGCCTATGGCAGCCACCACTTCCTCCAGCAAACTTGTATATTTAACAATGGTGGGGAGATGTCTGGAGAGGAACTGGATGGTCAGGAACTGTCAAATCTCACCTGGAATAGCACGGGCAGATACCTGGCGGCTTCCATGGACAACCTTGTTAATGTCTGGTCTCTTTCAGGTAGGTTACATCAAGGTGCAGCATAAAACATTAACATGTTGCAACAGTTGATGCCTTAAGTTGCTTTTTAGGAGGATAATAAAGCAATTGAAGCACCAGCTGATACCAGTTTCTTACAAAGCTAATTCAAAGCAAGTACTGTAGCACTTGTGTCTTGTTTAAACTTAACCACTATTTTGTTACTTTTGTAATTTCGTTAATATGTGCATATGATCCTCTTCCTTAGCTGGCAATGGGCTGCTGGACAAGCACCCCTCATGGGTGACATGTTTGGCATGGCCCCAGGATAAAGGAGCAATAGAGGGCAGACTGGGACTCGCCCCTGACACTCTCTTGGTAGGGCGTCTAGATGGCAGCCTGGCAGAGGTAGAGGTTCTGGACCCATCCACCCTGGCCAGGAATGAACTCACCCACTGCTACAGAAAAGATGGTCAGTATAATAAAGTCTGTGAATTGTACTAAACATTTGTAAATTGTCTGAAAGAAGTTGAGTACAAGAAGTATGTATTTGGTGCCTAATGTTTCTTGAAAGGACAAGGGGAGAGCAGCAGTTTCAAATTACAGTACCAGAAAACCTTTCTATGAAGAAAATTCAAGGAACAAAGGGAAATTATATCAGGCAGGGCAACAGTCTACAATGTGCCACAGATTTCATTGCACAGGGTGGTTTTACAAACCTCTCAGTGGATCCAGGAAGAGAATACTTAATGGCAGTAGGAACATTTCCAGTCAAGTCAACAACTTTCATTCATCAAGGCTATAGACATGAGTCCACTTCGATGACAACACTATAATGTGTGATATTTTTGTCTTTGTTGTCTTGGCAGTGTCTGTAACCCAGATAGCCTGGTACCATGAGGATCGCCGCTTTGCGGTGGCCTACTCGGATGGGGTGGTGGCCCTCTGTAGTAAAGCAGACTTCCAGACGCCTTTCTCAACTGATGCTCACCAGGTACAGTAAGACACCATGTTGTGGCGCACAGATATTTGTATGCTTTCTGCTCTGCCAGAAGAACTCAATGTATCTTGGAAGGACTTTAACCGACCTGAGAAGGCCATCAAATTCTACAGCCTTACAGGAGTCACCTGGGATATCCCAGGGTGCCTCCATAGGGCTACACATATCCCATTTGATAAATTTTCATAGAAACAAGAAATAAATCCAGTATACTGCCAAGCTGATATTTGTACAACAGACCAAAGACAGGTGACATTGGAAGTTTTCCTTTTAATAAATAGACATTATGATCTTGTGTTTGGAAAAAAACATACATTTTCTTAGATCACAAATATATGTATCAAAGCTGGAAGGATTCCCGTTGAGAACTTTCCTGGAAGTAGCTCAGTAAGGGCGTCAAAGTAAGTAACTCCAAACCAAATGGGAATGACAGCCCTTTCAAAGGAGTTATGTAAGCTTATTTTATCATTGTAAAAGTTTACAGAGATATTCACCCCCCACTCCTTCTCTGTGCAGGTATATTAAGGTTGGGAAAATCAAGTATTTATAAATGAACACATAATTTCTTAAAACTTTTCCAGAACTCCGTGACCAGCCTGCAGTGGGATCCATCAGGTCAGATGTTGGTGACAACTGCTTCCAGAGACAAGTGTGTGAAGCTATGGACGGCTGGCTCAGAGGGCTTGGAGTGTAAACATGTCCTGGTTCATGATGACCCTGTCACCTGTGTACAGTGGTGCCCTCTACTGGGCGATGGTAAAGTGAAACAAGTCCTTCTGGCAAGGTAAGACAACTCAATTATTTCTATTCATGAGTGCAAAATTTTCTATCTTGCTTTAGAATGAAATGGACTCCAGTCAGAAATGCAGTAGTAAAAGAAAGTATTGAAATTTTTGATGAAAATACATGTCACGTTGACATGTGATACATTTTGAAGACATGATATTCTTTGACAAGGTAATCATAAAATAAATCTTTAGCCTGGTGTAGTGTAATAATTGCATTTACCTTACTTGAATCTAAATCTGGTCAGTTTTTTGGCATATCTGAAAAGTAATCCACTCTGTGTGTAATTTACTTGCACAATGTACTTATTGGAAAGATTAAATGTGCATTCTAATGTACAAGAAGAATTTAAGCATACTGTTGATTTTCTCTGCATAAACTTTTCAAGCTTTACAATTTAGCTGGTAAGATGAATTTCGTTGAAATGTAAATTGACTGCTTATTGTAGTGGTTGTGAGGATGGGTGTGTGTCTGTGTGGGTGGTTCCCCTCCCTGCCAGCAGTGGATGTCTCGCCCCTCTCATGGTGTTTGAACCTAATCCAGTAAGTATTGTAAGACACAAAGTACATAGTACACAAACAGGAAACAAGCATAAGGGTGCTGTGAAATTACTTGATGAATTGATTTGAATGTCAAAGATTGGTCATGTCTATTATTTACATTTTTATGTGCAGCAATAAAATTGATGTGAAATAGCTGGTAGAAATTTTGTGTTATAAATAATGTTTTGATTCTGTTAGTTTTCACATCCATAAATGTGATTGCTGCTTGTTTCATGTAGCTGAAATAATATTCAGTATTCCATATGAAGAATATTTAAAGAAAGAGAGATAATTAAATTTAACCAACCCTGTCTCACCTTTACCAGCCCTCAAGGTCAAACTCGGCTGAAGGTCAAACAGAAGATCCCAGTCTTCACCTACCAAGGACAGTCTTTAGGGGTCATGTGACAGGAATTACTGCTCTTGCCTTTAGCCCTGATGCCTTGATGCTGGCTTCCGGCAGTGAGAAGGGATGGCTGAACATTTGGTCCATTCAGGTAATTCTATGGAATCTACTTTCGTGAGAAAGAGAGAAGGATTGGAACTGCTTTTTGGCAGTGTCAGATATTAGATTTTGACTGTGAACCTGTTCAGAACATTTGGTTTTTCTGCTTGATAGCTTGGCCATTTTGGAAAATGAATCTTCTGAAGAGTGTGATCTTGTTTAAAACAGTATCTGCTGCTTGTATTGACATCTGTTATCCTTTCAGGATGCCTCTCTGCTGCAAACCTATGTGGGAAACGGAGTGGTCAGGAGCCTAAGTTGGTATGATGAGGATGGATTAGCGGCTTGCTTTAATAGATCTAAGGTGAGTTGTCAATTTCACCTTGAAGAGACCTCAAAGCTCTAGCAGGACCACTTGTCCAAACCCATGTGTTGGACGATCCTGGTTCAGATGAAGTAGAAAGAATCACCAATTGTTCTCCTGCATGTATATTTATGATCAGGAGATAATTCAGTGACAGGTAGATGCGGTATACTACACCACTGAAGTAAAACACTACACATATAGCATGTGATCATAAGAATCTGGCATGGAGCTATCAGTACATGTAATCCACACTCTTACACGGTATGGAGACACCTTGATTTGTAGGTCAGGTTATGGGTGCTCTCTTCTCTCACCACTGATTTCCATTGTGTGTTCACAGGATGTGACAATTCTACACTACAGCCCTGTCCTCTACCTGAAGAACCGCACCTTGTCTGTGTGTATGAAGGCTATGAGGATGCACGGTGTTGTAGGACTCTGCCTGGCCCCCTGCCTAACAGTTTTCCTACAGAGGTTACCCATGCTCCTGCAGCAACAGTACTCTTATGAAAAGGTTAGATAGATTCTCCAGATCGTTTGTGATAGTCAAACTTCAAACGTCAGAAGGCGGCTACCAGATACCTGCAGATTACCACTTTATACGTTGAAAATTGAGCCATTAGCTCTCTACTTTGACCCAAAGTTCCTACTTGACTTGGTCTAATTGTCTGCCTGGGAGCCCCTATTTAGAATGATGTTGAAAGCCTTTTTGGCAAAATTGATAATACCCATGGAGTTTAGTACTCTGGAGACATTTTTCTTCGTTCATAAACTTGTGTTAGTGATGTTGATAGCTCTTTCAGCTTTGATCTTGCTTTGTTTGTCCACAGCCTATTGTGATGAGTGGTGATCAGTTGATGCACAGCTCTTACCTGAGAGACCTGAGTACCCTGGCTGTAGGGTTGGGTATTGACCAGGTCCTCTCCCATACACTCATGCCTCTTCACCACCGTATCTGGGACGAAGGTAAGAGTCTCAGCATGAACATCATTGTACACCATACCCTGACCAACATGCGTGAAAATATCTGTCTGGAATGGTATATTTTTGTTGCAACAAAGTTCACTTTAATGGTAACTTAACCTAATATACAATAGGATTAAATTCATATGTCAGTGTTTTAGCTATGTAACACTTTATAGTATACTGCAGATAATATACATTTTAATTGTCTTTTAAGACATACATAGTAGCTTATTTTTCTGAGCATGTACATGTATATCTACTCCAAAAGTTTCAAACACATGTAGTATTTGAATAAATAAAGTCATATTGACACTGTAAACAAGCTATTTTCATGGTGTCACTTAGAAGCATGGATACGGCAATGTTTTTGTCACATCCACCACAATTGTTCATTCACCATCTTAAAGGGTTTAATCAGAAATGACATGGTTCATCCCCATGTAAGCAGAGCAGTGTATAATGAACACATGTATTTTGCCAGGCATGTGTAACTTGGTGCAGGAGTGGCAGTGGCTACTGTCCTTCTCAGCAGCCATCAGGTCAGCCTCAGCCCTCACCAATGGCCGCTGTTTCCCACAGTCATTCATGCTGCTCAAAAAGGACGCCAGTGATGAAATGGAAAAACAACCAGAGATTTTTGTAAGTTATTTGTCGTAAATTCCAGTTACTGACCTCATCTAGTTGTTGTACTTGTGTGTCGCATTTTATTTGATTTCCTGAAATCTGGTCAACTGTAGGAATATACAGAGTCACAACCAATATCTTAGTGTCTATTGAAGATATACCAGCTACAACTTTGAGCCAAAGAGGTTTGTCTGGTGATGATTGGTAGTTTACTCCAGGCACTTTGCCATCAGTAAACCTGACTTCCGTTGTAGGAGCGAAAAATTTTAGAGCATTATACAGTAATGAAATAAGGTATAAGCTATCAGTTTCAGCTTGCAACTTTACCTTCATTGCTTCACATGAAAAATATTACTTACAAACAAAGTATTGTTAAATTGGCATAAACTCCAATCAAATAAGGAAATAAGTAATTTGATGTTGTCCTTCTTGCCTATAGGATAACAGTGTGTGGGACCTGACAATGGATGGTCAAATCATGGCCTGGGCTACTGACCGCCCTGAGGATTGGCAGCTCGGGGGGAAGTGTGAGGCATACTTTTGGGGCAGTGGGCGACACGGCCAGATGTGTGAGGGAGGGAGAGGCTCAACAGTACCACAGAAAGTTGACTCCTTTGCCTGTGCACAGCAGGTAACATTTGCATAGCTTTTGTCAGGTGATATTGAATATACCTTGGGCGTTAAATTATCAGTCAGACTTAATTGTGTCACTGCTGTCACAAATTGTTCCACCATGTTTTGCAAATTACTGTTTTTTACAGTGTATTCATTCAGTGGCTATGGTTGAAACAAGTGCACACTCCCAAGCATTACTATATATACTAATACAGATTTATGCAAAGTGAGTTGAAGTTAGTTATATATTTATATACCCATTTTGTATTACATATAATATTAGTAAAATAGTTGTAATGATTGTTGCGATCTTCTGTTGAATAGATTGTGTGTGGTCAAAACTGCACATTCATAATCCAGGCGAGTGGTACCGTTCTGGCGTGTGGGGAGGGGAGCTATGGGAGGCTGGGACAGGGTAACTCTGATGACCTTCATATCCCTACTGCCATCTCAGCTTTACAAGGTAATTGTCATATCTCATCTATAATTAAATGTTCACAAATTAGATTTAACATCATGTTGTCAGTATTTAAGATAAATCGTGCAAACAATGAGAGAAACCTGCTTTCTTGTTGTATGTAGACATTTTGTATTGTGGTACAAGGCACTTGTAGTAAACATATCTTATTCAATGAGATAAATATGAATTCTTTACGTGGTAGCTATGTTAGAAAAAAAGCAAATTAGTTTTGTGTGAAAAGGCATCTACAATATATACACAGTAAAATCAGATAGTAACCTGAACTGTGTCTGTTGTCAAATTGTGCGTAATTTAGAGCAGGTAAATTTATGTTGTCAGAGTAAAGTAAGAAGGATTTAGACATGTTTGTAAAACTTTTGTGGTTGTTTCAGGTTTTGTTGTAACTCGCTTAGCCACATCGGTTGGATCTGATGGTCACAGCCTGGCTGTCACAGAGAATGGGGAGGTATTTAGCTGGGGGGATGGGGACTATGGCAAGTTGGGGCACGGCAACAGCGACAGACAGAGGCGACCAAGGCAGATAGAGGCCCTCCAGGGAGAGGAGGTCATTCAGGTCAGACACAACATAGGAGGATTGTAGTCAGTTATATAGTTACGAGATGCTTACAATGTCCTTCAAATGAATAAACAGGCTGATTAGTATACAGATAAATTAAGATGTTGATTTTATTTTGTATTTTCCTAATTAGGTAATTTGTATGCAATTGATGTTTCTTACTGACTCGTGTATTACTCTCCAGAAGTGTGAAGGGCTCTCACTGGCCACCAATGTCAAAAAGTATTATCTCAGGCTCTCTCTAGCCCTTATCCATTGGGGTACATAAAGCTTTGTTAATGTCTTTCTTCTGATGATTTTGTCAGTGGGTTTAGGAGAGAAAGCGTGCCAAGTACCGTGGGAGATTTTATTGTTTTACAGTACCTTATAATAAGTTTATACTTAATCTGTACAAAAAGCATGAAATAAATGTCTTTACAGATGGCATGTGGTTTCAAGCACTCTGCTGTGGTCACATCGGATGGAAAGCTCTTCATGTTTGGGAATGGTGACTATGGAAGACTAGGACTGGGATCTCAGGCTAACAAAAAGTTCCCAGAAAAGGTGACATCCCTGGAAGCACACCAGATTGGCCAGGTATGTATGGGAGTATACCTATAGACTTTTATATTGAAATTTAATACATATACCCTGGAAGTAGACATGGGTCAGCCAGATTTCGGATGTAAGTTACTGTGAATATGTCTAAAGCAAAGTGTGAATAATTCACTTAACTTGGTCATTTAGGGTTGCCATCAATTTATATGTTCATTTTCTACAAAACCAGTCTGTCACAGTGATTTAAAATACAATACCTGGCTTTTTGCAACAGCATGATCTCTCTTAGCACTGTGAAGTTGACTTTGCATTTAGCTGTAATGTAAGTTTTAAGTTCAGTTTTATTTAAACCTGTTTCAGGTGTCCTGTGGTGTGAGCCACACTGTGTGTGTGTCTGTGGACGGCAGCACTGTGTGGGCATTTGGGGATGGGGATTATGGTAAACTTGGGATTGGTAACTCTACATCCAGGCCTGTGCCCACTAAAGTGGAGGGATTGACTGGGCACTGTGTAAAGAAGATAGGATGTGGAACACAGTTTTCTGTGGTTTTGACAAGAGACGGGAAAGTCTTCACTTGGGGACAAGGTAAAATACATGTGACTTCCACTGTGAATAATTCTACTATATGTATATGTGTTTTTAGGTGTTTGCATTTGAGTATCCTGACAATACATGTACGTGAATTATAGTACATGTATTATCCCCCTAGTTTCAACACAACACAAACTGTGGAACTTATTCTGTTGATTGATGTGTTAAACAGTATTTTGAGATGCAGTTTAGATCGAGTAGTGATCTCAGTATTTTTTATTGTTTTCTTACGTGTAAAGTCATAATGTTTTAGTCAGAGAAAGTAATAGGATCTTAGGCGTGTAAAGCTAATGGAAACTTAACTGGAAAAGCCTTCTTTGTTGTCTTTAGAGCGGCTAATTGGGCAGCCAGAAGCCCGATATCGCTACCATAGCCGTCCCCAGCAGGTGGCAGCACTGTCAGGCTTCTTCGTGGAGGACATTGCTGTAGGAGCAGAGCATACTCTAGCCTTGACCAGCACAGGGGATGTGTGGGCATGGGGCACAAACACAGATGGCCAGTGTGGACTGGGACATACCTCCGTAGTGCGGGAGCCTCAAAGGGTAGCAGAGCTCAGTGGTAAAAACATCAAACAGGTGGGTGAATCATAAGTTTTTTACGTACATGGTTAATAATAAGCAGGCTTTGTTTATATTATTGATTTATTGGATTGGTGTTTAACGCTGTAGTCAATACTTCACTTACATGATAATGATCAGCATTACAGTGGGAGGAAACCGAGCAGAGACCAATGGTTGCTGCCAGACCTTCCCACCTAATGCCGGAGAGGAACCCAGGATGAGCTGGACTTGAACCCAAGGCAACCACAATTCAGGTTTTGAGATGTCATTTTACAACAACGGAATGACATCGCTTTAACATGGGGTAGAGAAAACTGAAAAAGATTAGATAGATCTTCTGAATTATGTTCTTGGGTAGGTTTGGTTTCACAATATTTCAGCGACATTGTTCTGCACTGGGACTTCACTCTGTTGACATGATATATGTCAAAAGCAAAGTGTATTGACCTTATGGTACTAGATGACAAATGACAAACCTGAAATATTATGTAAATTGTTTAGTTTGAGTACATTTGTCAGTGTTTACAGAGCATTTAAGTTATATAATATTCGTTAAAGTTGCATGGCTCTATTTTGGTTTCAACATTGGTAGCTTGGGTTTGTGGGATATAACACACCACCTGTTGTAGAAGGTGTAACTGCATGGAGATGATACAGAAGTTACTATCTTGCTGAGTATGTTGTAAAGCAACAAAGCAGTGAAATCCATTTTCTATGCATTCATCTGTGGTCTTAATCTACATTGGCACTAGGACTTTGTGGTTGTACATTACAGATATCAGCTGGTCGGACCCACAGTGCTGCATGGACAGCCCCTCCCCCTCCCACACGGATCCCAGGAGTGCCGTCTCCTCTACAGCTGGGCAGGCCTGAAACAATTCCCCCTCAGTACCATGCCTTACATGGCTGTAGGATAGATGCCATCAGGGGGAGACTGAAGCTGCTCCATCACTTCTCTGATCTGATCTACTCCTCCTGGAGGTTACTAAACCTCACATCTCAACAGGTAGGTGCAATGTTCCATCACTTCTCTGATCTGATCTACTCCTCCTGGAGTTACTAAACCTCACATCTCAACCGGTAGGTGCAATGTTCCATCACTTCTCTGATCTGATCTACTCCTCCTGGAGGTTACTAAACCTCTCATCTCAACCGGTAGGTGCAATGTTCCATCACTTCTCTGATCTGATCTACTCCTCCTGGAGGTTACTAAACCTCACATCTCAACCGGTAGGTGCAATGTTCCATCACTTCTCTGATCTGATCTACTCCTCCTGGAGATTACTAAACCTCTCATCTCAACCGGTAGGTGCAATGTTCCATCACTTCTCTGATCTGATCTACTCCTTCTGGAGGTTACTAAACCTCACATCTCAACAGGTAGGTGCAGTGTTCCAACACTTCTCTGATCTGATCTACTCCTCCTGGAGGTTACTAAACCTCACATCTCAACAGGTAGGTGCAGTGTTCCATCACATCTCTGATCTGATCTACTCCTCCTGGAGGTTACTAAACCTCACATCTCAACAGGTAGGTGCAATGTTCCATCACTTCTCTGATCTGATCTACTCCTCCTGGAGGTTACTAAACCTCACACCTCAACTGGTTGGTGCAGTGTTCCATTGATGATCGCCAGTGGTTGATTATTCGGGTGGTCGATGTTTTGTGCTCATTATGGTATATCATATGTTGTCCAGTGCCTTATTTTGGGCTAACAATTCTTAAGTTCTGGACATACAACTGCATCTACCCATTCTGTCACATTTTTCAACCACCTCTGCATCCAGTATCTTGAAACATTTTGAGAGAATTGTGAGGTGTAGAGAAATAATTTGCACAGTTTTATGAAGCTTGCATCTTTAAGTCATTTTAGGATCAATGACAAAATAATTGTGTCCATAAATTCCACTGAAAAAGGGCTTTAGTGGTTGAAAAGGTTGATGATTTACAGTATGTTAACTGAATTGTTTTTTTTGTTACCCTCCAGAAGGCAAGTCCCGAGTTTGACCGCACAGCCAGATGTGTAGTGACTGGCCCTCTCAGGGCACTGCTGTCTCCAAGGGTCTATACCCTGCCCATGGTGAGGGCTATTGGCAAGACTATGGTACAGGGCAAAAATTTTGGTCCCCAGGTCACTGTTCGTAGACTGTCTACCAGGTGAGGTACCAGGGTGTATACATGTGGTTAGGGCTGTAGTCAGAATAAAAAATTTAGACAAGGTTGAAATAAATTCAAGTACATTCATATTGGTCTGTTCACCTTTCCCCCAAATTACTTTGTATTTTTCTTTTCTCTGTCTGGCATTGTACATCAATATTTTGGCATTTTTGACATCTATAACCTTACAGTAAGCGTGTTCTTAAGAACGTCTTTAGTTACTTATTCTGTTCCCCTTCTTCATGTAACGTGCTCAATACCATTTGACGTTCAGATAATAGCAAGAAGAAGCATATGTGTTGGCCCAAACCTTTTATCTAGTTCGTCATAATTTCAAGGACATTGAACACTGGGCACATAACATATCGCTCAATTCAGTATTGTTTTAATAGGCATGCCAGCTCTTCCATGTAATATGTTCAGTGTTACGGTAATGTACTGGATACTGGAAATGTATAACTCGAATATCCAATCATGGGCTACAATTGTAGTGATGCTATGATTATGTACAGCATGTGTACCCTGTTGACTGCCTGCTAATTCTGCTATCTGACTACACCCAGTTGTTTTAGGGGTAAGAAGTGTAAGCCGATCTACATGCAGGTGGCTGGTCAGGTGGTCAAGTTGAAGCCTGAGGACCTTCGATTGCCGTCAAGGGCGTGGAAAGTCAAGCTCATTGGGGAGGGAGCAGATGACGCAGGAGGCGTGTTTGATGACATCATCACAGAGATGTGTCAGGTGAGACATTGAGCAAAGGTGACTATATGTACCTCCAAATTTGGATAAGGATATTGGTTTTACAAGTTTTTGCCCTCATTTTCTGTCGGTCTACCTATTGTAATTCAGGTAAAAAGAAAAAACAGACAAGAACCTGTATAGGGTTTCCATTCAGATGATGCTTGCATTGTGGATATGTGCATTTAAGTGACTGAAAGTTAGAAGCTATTTTATGTAGAATTTTTCCATAGTTTGGAGGTCATGTTGCATATTTTTTCATACCCTGCATGTATTTCAGCGGTGAGACTGAATACATACATTATTTCCCTTAGCTGTCACAGCAGTCCCCTCTGCTAATACTTATCTTGTTGTCTACATTGCCAGAGTTTACGTCTGCATTGAAATGACTAATAGATGAAGTATAAATTGCATACCATATTAAACAATGGCAAAGTTTCGTGTCTTGGTTATTCCAACACCTTATGGCTGACTTTGTCTTAATTGATAGGAATTGGAAACTGGAGTGGTGCCGCTGCTGATCCCTACACCTAATGCCAAGAATGAGACTGGAAACAACATGGACAGGTCAGTTTTCTGTTTGAAAGAAAATTTATGAGAACGGACTCCAGTGAGGGAGAAAGTTTAGCCTTAGTTCCAAACGTTTTGTGATTTCTGTCCTATGGATGCACCTTTGTTTCATTGTTGATGGGCTTGTGTTGATTCATTCTGCTTATTTCATAGATCAGTTGAATCTGTGATTAATATTGACTTGATAGATCTGCAGATTTGATGCATGGTGTCAGTGAACCATATCGCTGTAATGAAATGATTTCATCTCTCTCTGCGCTTGTGCAGGTTTCTACTGAACCCATCCATGGCCTCTGAAGACCTGCTCTACCTGTACAAGTTTCTGGGCATATTGCTAGGTGTGGCCATCAGGACCAAGAAACCTCTGGACCTGCATCTGGCCCCCTGTGTCTGGAAGCTACTGGTGGGGATTCCCCTGCGGGTGGAGGATATAGAGGAGGTAACACTCAGCAGATGTGCGCATAATCTCTTTCTGAATATGCCATAAAGCTTGATAATTTGATGAGGTTGAGAATGTAAAATGTATTGAGATACTTGGTGAGGTTGAAAATGTATAGAGACACTGAAAGGAAAAAATTACATGCACTTTCGGTGTAAGGTTATCAGATCATTATGTTTGGCAGTATTATTAACCACGAAAGAATTGAAATTCATTCTCAGTGTTGATGTTTATTGCTGTTCATCAGGTAGACCATGTCTATGTACAGACATTGCGTGGAATTAGAGATATACATGAAAGTGGAGTGAATGAGTCTAACTTCCATGAGGTAAGACAGCCCTTTCATTACAACTATATGCTGAAAGTTAATTGATATTGTGGGTCCTTGGTTTTTTTTTCATGAACTTGTTTAATGTAAACCTGGTAAATTTTGTTCTTTAAAACATGGAAAGCTGTCATTTCATGCACTGGTGGTATAAACATAAATCCAACTGTCAATAAATTTTGTATATTTCTGACAAGATCAGTCCTCTCTTTTTGCCTCTGACAAAAGATAAATTAAACACTATTAGGAGACACCAATTTTATTTTGAATTTTACCACTGATTCAAGACTAAAAAAATGCATAAATACAAGAAAATGAAAATATTTCTGTTTATTTTGTTTGATCTTAAGGTATTTTTTGAATTTTAAAGTTTTCCATTATGGAAATATGTTGTCAAGAAGGATAGTCCATATTTTTTACGAATTAGATGATTTTCAAATTTTATTTCTATTTGCATACTTCTCTACCCTTATTCTGTACTTAAAAAAAGAAAAACATTGTAAATGTGTGCGGCCTCATCATATTAGACAGAGGTTTGAATTTTAGAAAGATTAAGATCATGCACATACATACACTGTCTGGAATTGGCAGTGTAACAAGTATGTGATTGTATATATAATCTTTTTCCTAGTTCATACCCCTGGAAAGTTTTGAGGGACAGACAAGTGATGGTCGCTCTGTACCAGTCATCCCAGGGGGCAGGAACATCCCGCTGAACTTTGCTAACAGGAGACAGTACGTGGAGGCTGTGTTAGACTTCAGACTACAGGAGATGGACACACAGGTCAGTCAGTGCCTACCACAGTGAATTACCAGGACATTAATACTGTATAGTGTTCTTTGTACACACTGCTATCGGAGAGATCAAAGAAATTATGAAACCTTAACTTGTGTAATGTTGATGGTCATCATTTAGATCTATTTTTGCACGAGAATCTACATGTGTAAGTGTAATAATAAATAAGGATGCTTTATATGATCACTGCAGATATTCATGAAGCCATGGCCTGGATTATTTTTGATACAGTGGTTGATGCTTGTAACTGTCCACTCACTACCCCTCTATTCCATATAGCATCCAGCATGGCCTAGATTATCCCTAGTCCCTGTGCTGTCTTTCTGTTGCGGGCAGCAGCTATTGATGATGGCATGGCCTAGATTATCCCTAGTCCTTCTGTTGTATGCTCCCTACTCACCCATCACCTCTCTTTTTTCCAGGCAATAGTTATTTGTGAAAGTACAGATTATCTCTGGTCCTAACACTCTCAGTGGTCAATGCTCAACCATAACCTCTCTCTTTCCAAGAAGCAGCTATTCACGAAGACATGGCCTGGATTATCTCTCGTCCCAATGTTGTCTGTGGTCAATATTGCCCACTTATTATCTCTCTTTCCAGGGAGCAGCTATTCCTGAATGCATGGCCCAGATTATTCCTGGTCATAATGCTTTCTCTCTGTTTCAGATAGCAGCCTAGATTATCCCTGGTCCTAACACTGTCTATGGTCAGTGCTCACCCATTACCTCTCTCTGTTCCAGGCGGCAGCTATTCGTGAAGGCATGGCTTGGATCATTCCAGCACCCCTATTGTGTTTGCTCACTGCACAGGTGTTGGAACAGTTAGTCTGTGGGATGGAGGAAGTCTCGGTGGAAGTACTTAAGAAAGTAGTAAGGTGAGCCTTGGGTATCCAGCAGTACATATACACATAGAATGTAGGAAAATGTAATGCAGTAGGATGGAATGTTCTGTTGTTTGAGTTGAACCAGCATGTTACAATATAGGTTGCCTGCTTGAAGGCTCTAATCTTAATATGACGTAGAGCTGTTTGGTCTTTCATCAAAACTTGACAATGTAAGACCTAATGGTAAGGGCAAAACTCCATGAAGTGTAAACTGTATATTTGTCTTAAAGGTACAGAGGGATTGAGGAAAACAATCAGAATGTTGTATGGTTCTGGGAGATTTTGGCCAGCTTTACAAACGAGGAGAAGATACAGTTCATGAGGTTTGTGTCTGGAAGAACACGCCTGCCTGCGGATCCAGCTGACATCTCCCAGAGGTTCCAGATCATGAATTCTAACCGGGTGAGTGAGGTCACCCTAGTCCTGTTCCCACTGTTCCAGTTTTTGTTTGCAAGCCTTAGTAACAAGGCAAGCTCTTGCCAAAAGTGGAGAACTCTTTTGTTTGGTAACCTTAGTAAAAAAGTAAACTCTTGCCCAAAGTGGTGAAACCTTTGTTTGCAAGCCTTAGTAATAACAACACAAACTCTTGCCAAAAGTGGAGAACTCTTTTGTTTGGTAACCTTAGTAACAAGGCAAACTCTTGCCAAAAGTGGTGAAACCTTTGTTTGCTAGCCTTAGTAACAAGGTAAACTCTTGCCAAAGTGGAGAACTCTTTTGTTTGGTAACCTTAGTAAAAAAGTAAACTCTTGCCCAAAGTGGTGAAACCTTTGTTTGCAAGCCTTAGTAATAACAACATAAACTCTTGCCAAAAGTGGAGAACTCTTTTGTTTGGTAACCTTAGTAACAAGGCAAACTCTTGCCAAAAGTGGTGAAACCTTTGTTTGCTAGCCTTAGTAACAAGGCAAACTCTTGCCAAAGTGGAGAACTCTTTTGTTTGGTAACCTTAGTAAAAAAGTAAACTCTTGTCCAAAGTGGTGAAACCTTTGTTTGCAAGCATTAGTAATAACAACACAAACTCTTGCCAAAAGTGGAGAACTCTTTTGTTTGGTAACCTTAGTAACAAGGCAAACTCTTGCCAAAAGTGGTGAAACCTTTGTTTGCTAGCCTTAGTAACAAGGCAAAGTCTTGCCAAAAGTGGAGAACTCTTTTATTTGGTAACCTTAGTAAAAAAGTAAACTTTTGCCCAAAGTGGTGAAACCTTTGTTTGCAAGCCTTAGTAATAACAACACAAACTCTTGCCAAAAGTGGAGAACTCTTTTGTTTGGTAACCTTAGTAACAAGGCAAACTCTTGCCAAAAGTGGTGAAACCTTTGTTTGCTAGCCTTAGTAACAAGGCAAACTCTTGCCAAAAGTGGAGAACTCTTTTATTTGGTAACCTTATTAAAAATGTAAACTCTTGCCAAAAGTGGTGAAACCTTTGTTTGCAAGCCTTAGTAATAACAACACAAACTCTTACCAAAAGTTTTGAACTCTTGATGTGCAAACCTTAGTAACAAGGCAAACTCGTGGCAAAAGTTGTGTACACTTTGTTTGCAAGCCATAGCAGCAAGGTAGACTCTTGCTGGAAGTTGTGAACTCTTATATATGCAAGCCATAGTAACAAGGCAAACTCTTGACAAAAGTTATGAACTCTTTGTTTGCAAGCCATAGTAACAAGGCAGACTCTTGACAAAAGTTGTGAACTCCTTGTTTGCCAGCCTTTAATAATAGTAATGAAGATCCGCTAGATGTGCAGAATTCATCAAGGTTATCCATGTATTATAAAGTATATTATATTCATTCTATCAGGCATGAGGTATGTTAAATATAAATTGGAAGAAAGTTTTGCTTGGGGACACAATGTTTAAATTTTGTTGGGAGCTGATGGCGGAATCTGTTGAGTTTATTTTAGTTTTTTCATGAATTCTTCTATGCTTACATTACATGACCCCTGTCTTTTTATTGTCTTTATAGGCTATGGACACCCTTCCCACAGCCCAGACCTGTTTCTTCCAGTTGCGCCTCCCTAACTACTCCAGTATGGAGGTAATGGCAGAGAAGCTACGCTATGCCATACAGAATTGTCGCTCAATAGACATGGACAACTACATGCTGACCCGTAACACAGAGGCAGGCATGGGATCTGAGGATAATCTGACATCATAGTGACCTAACGCACCTGTCTGATTGGCGCTGCATGGACAACTACATGCTGACCTGTAACACAGAGGCTGGCATGGGATCTGAGGATAATCTGACATTATAGTGACCTAACACACCTGTCTGATTGGGGCTGCATGGACAACTACATGCTGACCTGTAACACAGTCTGGCATGGGATCTGAGGATAATCTGACATTATAGTGACCTAACACACCTGTCTGATTGGCACTGCATGGACAACTACATGCTGACCTGTAACACAGTCTGGCATGGGGTCTGAGGATAATCTGACATTATAGTGACCTAACACACCTGTCTGATTGGCGCTGCATGGACAACTACATGCTGACCTTTAACACAGAGGCTGGCATGGGATCTGAGGATAATCTGACATCATAGTTACCGAACACACCTGTCTGACTGTCGCTGCATGGACAACTACATGCTGACCTGTAACACAGTCTGGCATGGGATCTGAGGATAATCTGACATCATAGTGACCTAACACACCTGTCTGATTGGCGCTGCATGGACAACTACATGCTGACCTGTAACACAGAGGCTGGCATGGGATCTGAGGTTAATATGACATCAAAGTTACATAACACACTGCCTTTCTGTGGCAGGATAGAGATATAGTCAGAGAAGCTATTCTATGTCACTCAGTGGACATGGACAACTACATGCTGCCAGTAATAAAGGCAGACATGGGACATTTAACTATTTTGCATATATGGCAATTTTAAATGCAATTTTAAATGCAATTTATGTGCGATTAATCAAAATAATTCTTGTTTCTGTAAGTTCATCCAGATATTACTGTGTAAGTCCTGCTTAAGACTTTTGTAGATATGTAAAATTTTCAAATGTAAATTGAATTGCACTTAAATCAGCTATATTTGACTTCCATGAAAATCATGCAAATGCTGTGGGATTTTTGTGCAGTAGGGGTAACGGATTTTGGCAGGACTGGAATTTTTTTTTGATGCATCGTTTACTTTGTTGTCGCGTACGGATACAGAAGAATTGCAGATGATTTGTCTTTCAATATCAGTTCATAACTGGCTAGTAAACTCCTGTTGAATCTAGAGTAAAGTGACATGTCCTCCTGCAGTGTCTTCCTCTTTCTCGCAAAATTCTGTGGCACTTGCAAGATTTGTGTGGAAATTGAATACCGCGTCAGTGATATACTTTGGTGCTTTCAACTGTCATGATACTCAATTTGTTTATTGTTTGTACATGTATTTGCCTGTGTGGAGCACTTTTACTTTAAGGAAACACGCTGTGTCATCCTCTGATGGAATGGGAGCTAATTATTTACATGTCCACAAACAGTCAAGCCTCTCTCAGGAAACCACATTCCCACCTGTGTGGAAGTTCATACTTTGAATTTTTTTTTTTTTTTTTTTTGGTGGTTGCAATGATTTCTCCCCTTCCATTAGTTTGACAGAAGAATAGCTTTTTTAGTGTAATTCAGTTGTCATGTAAATTGTACATGTACATAAATGAAGTTGAACATATGGATATGTAAATAAATGAATTATCATTTCAAAACCATTTTTACAGATTTTGTATTACATTTCTGTTTTTGTCCATAGTATTTAAAGTTGTTCATCTTGACACTTAAAGAATACGTGGAAAGATAACATAAAACAAAGACTATGGTTTTAAGCACAAATGAAGAAAGATAAGAGATACTTTTTCTTTGGAGGTATATTTAATATTTTTTAATGACCCTTTTATTTTCTGCATATCTTCTGTGAATGGTCAGGAGTATTTGGAATACTGCTCATGTAATTGTGCACTACATGTGTGCAAAACCTAAGCTCAGTACATGCAGTACTTTTTCAGATACCACTCCCAACATTTTGTTAACATTGATTCTAATACACTAGAAAATGTGTCATGAAAACGCTTCGGTGGCCTAATGGTTAGAGCATCCGTATCAAAGTTGGGAGACCTCGGGATCAAACCCGAGACGGGTCATACCAAAGACTAAAAATGGTACTTGCTGCTGCTGCCTCGCTTGGGGCTCAGAACTGAGAGGTTAGAACAAGGAAATATGACTGGTTGGCCCGGTGTCAACATAATGTGACTGGGTGGGGTGTCAAGTCTGGTGTCTGGCATGATAATTCAGTGGTGACAACACTTTGGAGGCATGGGTTTGCCTGCCACAAGAAGGGACAAGAAGTGAACACACACCTAATGACTTATCATCATATGACTGATAAAGTGTACGACATTAAACCCCACATAAACACATATAATCATGAAGTTTGCAATTTCCGGCATTTAATACGCACACAGCGAATTGATGGAATATCCCCCTCGTGTAATTGTGCTTTAGATGTGTGCCAAACCGGAGCTCAATTCATGCAAGATACCACCCCTAACATTGTTTTCCCTGCTGTTGGATGCCAACGCTCGGGTATGACATAAGCTCACTGCACAAAGTAAGCTACAACATACAGGTGAGCCAAAAACCAAGCGTTTCATATACCATTTGAAGCATTTTTGCGGTTTTGGTGTATGGGCGAAATCACGCTATAGAGGGAGATTTGCAGGTCGTTGCACAGACTCATGCTCACATGTCAGTCTTATCATTTTGAACTAAATTCACATTGGGAAGCGGGAGTTTGCATTACATGAACCATATGCTGAAGTTTTCCTCTTAAGTGGCCCGTCTGTGTAAGTTAAAGCTATGTAAACCTTGGCAGTCACTGGCACCCTTGACAATTCAGCAAATTTTGAACATGTTAAATAAATCTTTGTGACACCTCAAACTTCACAAGGACTTGTGTAGAGAAATAAATAGAATCCTGGGATGTTACAATAGTCTGCAATGTTGTAGCACCGGCATATTACCATACACTTTTGTTTGTCTATCTTAAGACCCGTCCTGCTTGTGCATGATCAAAGATTTACTTATTTGATTGGTGTTTTACTTTTAGGGTGGTAGCCAGCATTATGGTAGGAGGAAACCAGGCAAAGCCCAGGGGGACAGGCATGACCATCCGCAGGTTGCTGACAGACCTTCACACGAACAGCCAGAGGGTAAGCCAGCATGAGTTCGACTTGAACTCACTGCGACCACTTTTGTTCAAAACCCCTGGGTCATTACACAACCTCCGCCACAGGCATGATCAAACATAATAAGCTGTATCAAACTTGTTCATCAATCTATATTGCCTGGTAAAAGAGGATATGATATGATGGCAAAAGCAATTTCAAACAGGTCTTGTCTTATGAGGAAATGAACAGTTTGGTGTTTATATGGAAGTCTTTGACATCACACAACAAACAATGTAGCTGATGTTCTGAAACAGAAACAAGGCATTCACAAAAACAGGCAGCATGCTTGATTGAGTAGTTTGTAAAACAGCATAATGTTTGAAGTCACATAATGCATTCAAATATTGACCTGTAAACCAAAAAAAAGTAGAATGGCTGACACTGTCATATACAGATATTATCCTCTACTGCTAAGATCTTGCCATTAAATCAACAAAAAAGACCAAAATTATTATATTGTCACAACTATTGCCTATTTATTTATTGACTATATATCATATAGGATTGCAGTACAGTGACTTCATATGTTGTGGACTTGTAGATCATTGTGCTGGTAAATGACAGTGGGGACACAGCTTTACCACAGAAGTCTTTCATGTGCATATCACTAACCACATTTGGTAATCCATGTGCTATGGGAGGCAATTGCAACCTAGTGAATAGCTAAGTAAAATGTTGAGTCATGGGGTAATAGATTTTCTTGGCCTTTGATATGCAAATAGCTACCGATAACTGGGTATCTCTGTGCTAGTGGTGGTCACTGCAACCCTATGATTGGCCAAAAACTGTAACCAAACTGGACACTGACACCAACAGCATCTAATCCCCGGCTCACAATACCTCTTCTTAGGCAAGCTAAAAGGTAGGATATACCTGGGGTCTGTTTCTCAAAGCGGTTGAACATTACGCTGACGACAAATACCATGGTGGCGTATGCCGCCATATACAAGGGACGGGGATTAGGCCAGTGTTATGTTACGACCTCCTACTCTTTGGGTGTTCAGAAATGGCATGTCACAATCCTTGTATGCAATTTACCATTCACACATGATGTCCTGGGACACGATCAGTCTGTATTAACAGATGTTAATGCATCATGTGCTTCCAAACTCATCACACAGCATGTGGTCAGCAGTGAAACATGGCAAATGAATGACTGGGGATAAATGTGCACTCAAATCACACAAACGTTGTTGTGAACCAAAGCACTGAGAGGAAATATTCATGAAAGGAAGATGTCACTGATGTATCGTTGTGACATTCAGGAGGCTGGGAACTCTTTTAAATATGAATACAATTTTGAGTGCTTCCTCACTGTACTGGTTACACATTAGGTTTACATGTATTAAAACTTGCTGGCTCCAACTGGCACTCTGGTTTTCATGGAGGAAATGGACACCATCTTTCATCCTCTTAGCCTAATGATTAAAAAAGGAACAATAATAAGCATTTCATGTCTAAAAAAACATGTTTATTCCCTGCTGAATTATATGTACACTGAAATGTGGATATAAATATTGAACAAAATTAAGTCACAAAACTTCCTGTTTAGTTAAAAGAAATGGACAAGTTTTCAAACATGTATCAGAACGGTTTCTGCCCATCCAACTACATAAGTTCATGTTTGAGCTTTCACAGCACTGTACTGCATCCAACAGAGCGTTGTCACCATCTGTCATCAACTGCCATATCTCTGTTGCCAACTGGTGTCACTATATGTGTGTCCTATTAATTCTTACTATTTTCTGCGCTCCATGGCCTGAAATGGAATAGACAGATGCAAATTTCATGATACATATCGCAGTATTACTCCTGGTGACAAATTTATCTGATTATTGTTTAACACACACTTAATTCTACAGTAACTGTAATTACAGTAATTGTCTTTGCTTCTTTGAAGAAGTTATCCAGTAGGAGAAACTAGGGGCTTTCCGACGGAAAAACTGGTGCCTGTATTCTTTTGAGCTCTTCTGTTGTACACATAAGTGAGAAGGTCTTCCAGCAACCTGCAGATGGTCGCAGGTTTACCCTGGGCTTCTCCCACCAATGTGTAAGAGAAATATTCATCAATAAAACATCTGTTGATTTAGTAAAAATAAAAATTTATTCTTTCAAGCTGTATTGTGTGTACTGCCCTAGAAATACTCACCTTTTTCATGCTAGACCCCAGCTGGGCTGGAGACATTGTCACCTCCACATTTGCATTCTTCAAGGCCTGTATCTTCTCTGTGGCTCCACCTTTCCCTCCAGCAATGATAGCACCAGCATGACCCATTCTCCTGCCAGGGGGCGCTGTCAAGCCAGCAATGAATGAAACTACGGGCTTGGCGTTGGGACCCTGTCCACAAATGAATTTATTAAATCTGGTTTACTATTTGGACATCTATAACATTTCATACCATCACATCCTAATGTCAGAAAAATATTCATTATTAAATCTTCTAGTCTATCCTTTATATCATATTTGACACACAAACATTTTCCTTCAAAACACATTAAAGCCGGGCATAGATCGACCCCACGTCTAGGAGTAACTGGAAGCAAAAGGGCTTAGGCTTGCGATCAAAGTTGATGGGAAGGTTTTATCAACTTTTTCGACATAACCATTACATGTAGGTTGATTTTGTCGAGTTAGACCCAGCTGCTTACAATTGCAATCGACCTACACCCAGTTTAAGATCTCCATTACTGGACCATTGACTTCAGTTTTCCTCCTCACCGAATTATGCTCTAGTAAATAAGCTGCAGCGTTTTCCTCTGCCTGTCCACCGATCTCACCAATGAGAACAATGCCTGCAAAATAAATGAAAAAGGGAGATAACCATCATCATTTCAGCTAATTCACAGAATCCTCTTCAACTCATGTCAGTAAATGTAATAAGTCTTAAAATAAGAATACAATAAGAATTTGAAAAAGCACTCTTAACTGACCTTTTTCAGATCAAGAAACATTTTGCTGTATTTTGTTTTTGTGTTTTTTTTTTTGACTGAATATTCACATACAAATAAGATATACTCATGTAAAAGGCACAATAATATTCCTCATATCACTGCATTACCATAGCTGATTCTGACAAACTGCCAACTGGTAAATATCTACTTACCTTCAGTTTGTGGGTCAGACAAGAAGACTTCCAAGCAGTCAATAAAGTTTGTACCATTGAAAGGGTCACCCCCAATTCCCACACACAGGGACTGGCCTAGTCCCGCTATTGTTGTCTGGTGAACAGCCTCGTAGGTTAATGTGCCAGATCTAGATACAATTCCTGTGGACAGACAAACACTTCCACAACAACAGTACTAAAACAAGTCCCAAACATAATACTGGAATACAGATCTAATAATACAAACAAAAAAAATCCTGCAGCCCACTAGATGTATTTACTTGTGTGATTGGTGTTTTAGCCGTACTGTACATATTTCAGGCCAGTCAATTCTGAAAATTCTGGATGCAGCAACCTGAAAAACCCACGTTGATGTTCATCCAGATCTGAGCAAATCAGTGCTGAATTAAACATGTGATCAGATTGATCAAGGGGTTATGGAAGGTGACTGAACTGATGGATCACAATAGATTCAGGTGATAAAACCATGGCATGAAATGCAGTACAGTTTATCTTTTAGATATTGCTTAGAATAGAAATATTTCAATTACATAATGACCATTACAAAATCTCAAACATTTAACCCATCTGAAGGATTAGCACAAAGCACAAAACTGATTGTTTTCTTTTTCTGGTGAGGCTTAGCCTGGTCACCTTTTACCATTTCATTCTAAAATAGTGGTATTAGTACACATACTTACCAATAATTCCCTTTTCGTGTATATGACCTGGCATAATTCCAATTTTACACTCTCCTGGCTGCAAAATAATTTCATTTAAGTTATGGACTGAATGACTTAATGTTTATTTTAATAGCAACATCAAAAAATAAAATCTGAAGGGAAACAGATATCAGTTTTAAAGCCTTTCACAAGGTGGGAATAGAATCCTGTTGTAAATAAACCATACTGACTAGCTATACAACAGTAAGTATTTGTAATCAGTATCTATGTTCCTGGTGAAAAACTTTCAATTTTATGCTTTTTCATCAGCATTTGCCTGATCCTAAAAAAGGCATAAGACGTTTGGCATGCATATTTAACCACCTGACAACCTTTGTCCTGATGCTATTCTGTTCACTTCAGTATCTGGTAATAAGGTATGTTTACATAAAATTACCCTAATAATTCCAGGACAGTTAGGTCCGATCAGTCTTGTCTTGTCCTGCCTGACCAGTCGGTGTTTGACCTTGACCATATCTTGTTGGGGAATCCCCTCTGTGATGCACACCACCAGTGGGATCTCAGCATCAATGGCTTCCAGTATGGCTGCCCCTGCTCCTGCTGGTGGGACGTATATCACAGAGGCATCTGGCTGCACAGCATCAACTGCCTGCAAAGAGAAACATGGAAATAACAGTGTAACGAAATACAATCAAGAAGTTGTCTTCAGGAAGGAGTAGCCTATACTCCAGAACAGGGGCCACATCAGCACAATTTTGTAAATCAATTTTCTCTGTAACTTTTCACCTAAATGATAACATCAGAGCTCCATTCGGTTAAAAAAGGAACAAAAAATTCAACTACAGCGTTTTGTTTGATCTATTTTAGTTGTTTCACTAGAATACAGCCCACAATAATTATTTTAATACATTAATATATATATTTATCGAAAACCTATTACTGTACCACTGTATCAGAAAATATAGTTAACATACTTAAATCAATACAAAAAAATGTTAACAGTTCTTCCTTAGACTGAAATCCATGAAAAATTGCAACAGCAGTCCTACAGAAGCACCGCCAAACAGCACACATGCTGCACATTTAAATAATAACCATTTATAAAAATTAAAATCTTTGACATTTAGAAAAGAAAATTATCTATCAAAATACAAATAAAGTCATGATGGCAAAATAAATGTCTAAGATTTACATACCTCTTTGACAGAGCCGAAAACAGGTAAGCCTAGATGTTCCTTACCCCCCTTACCAGGGAGACCCCACCAACGAGATTAGAGCCATACTCAATAGCCTGCTGACTGTGAAAAGTGCCCTGCAACAAACACCACATTATTATAACCACAGACAAGAATTTATAGCATACGACATAAATCTCCAAGACATGCTTGATAAAGGATTTCACACAACATACTTGTGTGAAAACATATCTCTTGTAGTCTGAGAATTCAGTCAGTGTAAATTCATAACTGATCTACTCTAAATCTTCGGCCTTTTCAAACACTAAAGCACTTTTTTCAGTGAAGTTCATGCATACAATTATTATGAAAATGTTGCCCTAAATGATTTGTTCATGTTATTAAAGATACACGCTTCATAAAACTGTGCAGATTATTTCTCTGCACCCCATAGGTCTCTCAGAATATTTCAAAATATTGATTGGAGAGATGGTTGAAAAGGTTGAAGAATTAGGGTATTACAAACCAAAATTATATCAATGCGAGAATGAATAGCCACACTAATATTCCCAGGTTCTCACTTTGTTTTTCACATCGGTTTTTTTATCGCTAAAACTACAGCAAATAAGTATTTATAATATTTGCGAGAACAACCATGATGCAAGTGACGAGGTATGGGATTTCTGGGGAGAGGAATTTTTTTTATGAATAGTATTACAGAGCCGAAATCAGGCATATTGCAGCATTCCCTTAGAATAAGCTTTGGTAATTCTACACCCTAACTTCTGTCTGCTGGGTGTAATGTAGAGCTAAATAATATTAATCAAGAAACAAAAATATCCTAAATATTTCACCTGACCTCAATGAAAATTCAAACTTCAACAAAAACATTCATCAAACTATGATGCTTAAGGATTATTATCTCAAAGACTATTGAATATATTAGTTTTTCGAGGCCATATTCTGAAAGCCTTGGTAGGATAAGTTGCCAATTATGTATCCATTTGTATTGAAGAATATTTCACTTGTAACTTGTATTACAGTAACTTAATGGGTTCATGAAACCATCGAGGGCCTGAAGAAACCATCAGTCTCTGCCAGGTACAAACCTCCCCATATAAGGCCATGGCAGCACCAGCAGTCCTGGCCTGGGGGCTGTTTCTCAAAACCGAAGGTCGTAGGCTTCACCCCGTGTTAAGTCATAAAATCAATGTCACCATTTTCTCACATTAAATTTACGCAAATTTTGCACCCGTGATGAAGTGTCGTGGGTCAGTCATAACAATGAAAAACCTGGAAATATGGCCAATATGGAAATATAATACCTACCTGTTAAAACATTTATGCACTATTCAGTAACCAGCTACAGAAAATGGACCAGAGAAGCATTGACGCAGGTAACCACTTTTCGATGAAGCTTACGTTGTTGTTGCATGTACATTTCTTACCTCACTGAGTTCCAGTTCTGTTCAAAATTAGGTCAATGATAGGCCAATTAGATTTAAGACGTGCTTTTGGGAAGGAGACGTAGTAGAAAATAAATACTCTATACCCTATAGTGTAAATATCATATGCTGGCGTAAAGTTGAGACACTTTTACCAATTCGCACGTGCAAAATTTAATCCGGATCAAATCTGAGCCCATTTAAATCGAAGCCAGTTGTAAAAATGTGTACGTTCACAATACAATGTGGCCAAGCTGGTTTTAAGCTAGTTCAGAGATTTGCCTGTTCACACGGTCACATTTAAGCCAATTTAATAATTGCAACATCATGCCCTGTTTATACGCAGCTTCACTGACCTGCATCTTGTGCAAGATGGTGTCTCACACCTTCGTGTTTCTCACAGCACCATTCAGTTGTTGTTGTATGATGTTATCGCCCCAAACAGCGATTAGTGCCAATGTTTCTTTGTCACCCCAATTTATCCCTCGACTGCCCATATTTGAATGTGGAGCTTGTCAACAATTCAATGTCCGCATGAACGTCAAAAATGCATATAGTGGGCATTTAATCCACTTTAAATCGGATTAAATACCCTACTTTGCCTTTTACACTGGTGACATCAAACTCACTCAAACTTCGCAAGTTAAACCACCTTAAGTTTGCCAACGTGAACGGGGTATTTGAGAAACAGCCCCAGGTTTCCTAGTCTGTGACCACATCACAGGAAAAAGACCTGCCATGTGTAGGGAGTGACACCTGACACAAATGATCCAGGGAGTATCCCAAATGTTACGAGTAAAGACCAATCTTGACATCTGTTACAGTACCTGTTTTCCAGTAAATCCCTGGCAAATAACTTTAGTGCTTTTGTTGATGGAGAGATTTTTCCTGGTGGCCTCGTAAGAGGCTTGCCGGACACCCACAGGCAGACGAGCTAAAAGCAAACACAAAACAGGTTAGTGAGACAAAAACAGTTGAGCTATCCCAAACCTTTTGGATCTGGAGCTCTTCATAAAAGGCCCGCAAATCGCTCATTGATCGGTAGATTTTAGGGGGCACTCCTGAGTCTTATACGCCTAAACATTAAAAGGGTAGTTCAAAGTCAGTTGGACCCACCACTTTCATTTCCAGCATGTGTCAGTAGGGATCTATATACATGTGTGACGTTTCACTGAAATAAACTCTGTTTAACAACCAACTATGAATTCTGAAGTGACCAAGTAGACCAAAGGTCAGTCATGCTGACCATGTTCTCATCCAGCATAAAATATCTGCAAATTAGACCATGTGTCAAGTTTCACTGAATCCAGCTAACTACATGTGCTGTGAGAATGTTGGCAATAACGAAACAGCCAAATATGAAAACAGACCTGAATCTGTTAGCCAAACTGAGTTGAGCTGAAAGGGAACCTGATTCTATGGCCATAGTGAGTCCATTTACAAAGTGTTATAGAATGTGACCAATTATTTTAGGGATTTGATGGTAAGAAAAATACACTGGAATGTATCTGAATAAAGGGGCGTAACCTAGTAAAATATCGTAATCAAAATTTATGAACCACCATAAAATCACACAAGATTTTCCAATAACATATTACTTAAATGTGTGATAAACATATATGACATGATACATATATGTGTTTGCTATTAGCTAGAATGTCCACAGCATGATTACAACCGATATTTAAAAACATTTTTGTTCTGGAATATGCACTGTGTATCAGCCACAGGGTATAGAAACAGCTAGTAATGAGTTTCTATATTTAAGCACAACAACTTATCTGTACATTGCTCATGGTCAATTCATCATGCCTGATGGTCAAAATAATGCAATGCTAGTTTTAGGAGAGAATGTACATTTGTTACATGTGGATTGAGTAAAGACGAGGAAACAACCAAAGGCTCTTGATTTCTGGACATTCATTTATCCTTTGTTTTCCAAAATATCTACTCCATTACTCATGGGTACTTAGTCAGAAATAGTTTTCCTGAAGTATTATCAATACTTCTGACATTGTGATACAAGCTTTTGAAAAGCCTTATTTAAAGGCAAGAAGCTGTGGCATAAATATAAGCCTGTGCAAATTCACAACAGGGTTATAACAAATGAATGTAAGGAGATACAATGATTGTAGCATACACAGACATGTAAAATGTCTTAAAGTACCTGGACAAAGTCACTGAAATCGTAAAAAAAAAAAAAAAATGAAAAAAAAAAAAAAAATCTGTCATTCATATGTAGTCTGCTTTGCGTTTTGGTCAACACCAAGTTATCTCCCCTGGAAAGTAGAGAGGCAGATGTAACCAATCAGCTGATTTGGCATTGTAGGAATCTTGCAAGTTCACAAAGGTTCACAAAGATAAGGCCAGGGTCTCCCAAACTAATACAGGTTAAAGATGTGATTTTACAGCAGCTGTTTAAGGTAACTCAAGACCCAAGATATGTGCATTCTGCATACCTCGAGCAACTTTTGACACTCCAGAACTTACCATTTATTGTGTTTATTTAACCTTGTACCTTCATATGCTGTGTTCTTCTGGTCTGCGGTTTTATTTACGCTAACAGGCTTTATTTGCGCAAACACTGAGGTTACTGTCATGCATAATTCTCTACCACTATCTCTTCCCACATTATCTTTCACCTCGTCATCTGCTAGCCTCTGCTACAGGTGGGTGTAGTAACCAGATGTTCGCGATATTGAGCTATACTATGTTATAACGATTCGTCACACGATATCAGAACATGGTGGACTGCGTACAAGAAAACATTATAAGTGATATTCGAGACCGAGGACATCCGGGCACTTCACTCGTACGAGGCAATGGCAACCCAATGATGACCTACAAAACCTAGTTATGGACTTATGAGGCTGTGAAGCAGAGTCTTGAATTAACTACCACATTATTTAGACAATGTTTTCACTACTGTGTGTGAGCAAGTAGCATGTTGGCACAAATATAACTGCAAAATGCCTGGATGTCCACGGTATCGAATATAAATAATCTCTGGTGTTACTTTTTGGATATTGTAAGGACTAGGTTGCAGTATGTGGTAGACTGAAGACGGTCAGTGACCACCAAAAGCATCAACCTAGTCTTTACAGCTCTCCAATTTTTTTAAAACTTCTTGAAAGCCTTTGTGCACTCTTTTAAGTTAACCTTGTCAATAATTTAATCTGATAATCTGCTTTTTAATAATGTCAGAATGATTTTCCGACTGTATAGTTTGAATTATTATTTAAACACTTCATAAAATAACAACCAACACTTTGGCAGTGTAGATTTTTCGCAGTAAAAGATATGTCGAATTGTCGTTGGTTACCGTGAACATGCCATGTCACACTCACAGCATGGCCTTCTCAAGCGCTCTAGTCAAGGTGGAGAATCGCAACATAAGAAGAACGATCTTAAACAGTTTTAATTATGCACACATCACGTCTGAACACTCATTGCGTTGGGCTATCAGAGCTTTTAGGTGGGTGACATGATACACACGCTGATAAAATGAGATCATGCATTAAATTAACCAAACTTTTCACCTGCTAATCTTGAGAAAAGCCTGCAGGTCGACGCCATACTGAATTGATGCCGGAAATGTTGAAGAGCACGTGCTCAAATTTAGCCAATGAAAAAGGTCGAAGGGTGCGGAAGGGCCCGTATGTCAAAAATGGCTGAAAAACAGGTAGAAATTTGTCATGATTATCCGTCATTTTGTCGCCTAGATTTCTCTGGCGGTAGCCAAGGAATCGTTAGCTGAGAGTGTATCAGTTTTACTGATCGCTCACAGAATCTTTTCGGAAAGATTGACCGTTAATGTGTATTAAATCAGGTTATGTTTCTTTTCACAAATTGGAATCTTACACATGGTCCAGTTTTCGCTATGTCTGCTTTTGACATTTCCTGAATATTTATTTGTAACTTGTTGTGGTGATTGAATTTTGGAATACACCCAGTCAGTTCTTGTCGATCCTACCACTGAGTCGAAATTCTGTTTGAATTATACAGATCTGTCAAATGATTACCTTCCCGTGTCCTACTCTGTCTTCATATCACCCACTTTCAGTATAGACTTCGGATGAGATACAATGCGTAGGCCCATGGTTATCTGAGTCAGAGTTCAGACTGTAAGATAACATTTTGAGAAGTCGTGTTTGCAAAATTAGAAACACAATTATCCAGCTAGTTTAAACACTATAGAGCATTTTCCGTCTGTTCTCGGATCTGTAAGTTTATATTCTCAGATATAGTCATCAAGCTTTTCACGAATGCTTGATCTCATTTGTCAGTTGGCATCACTGTTGCAGAAGAATTTAGGACTACACATATCAGGGAAATATACTTGCACACAGATTTGGCGAAAGATAACTTATGAACATATATAAGGAATTCAACACCAACGGAAGATATTCTGAGGTCTATGCCTAGGTGATAGTCAGAAGCCAGATGCCTGGATGTCTGCAGTCTTGAATAGTATGTTCACAGAAGAACATATTGTATAACAATTAATATCTTGTCTTAGGGGTGAATTAGGCCATGTGAAAAGTAACATTGTGTTGTTTTATTTATGCTTATTGCAGACAGCTATATTTATGAAGTTACTGTTATATTTTATACCACATATCTATAGTTCCAATTACAATGCAGAATTGCATCTGAGCCATTCCACATATATATTATATTATCTTTTTAAGAGTGCTTGAAATGGGTTAAAATATGTTATGATTGAATCACCTACATTACATGGATAACTTGAAAATGACACAGTAGTGATTAAACAAAACAAAATGAGTCTAAACCTGGACATGTTCATCTGTCATCCAGAAGCACATTGAGACATTTAGAAAGATTAACATAGGCCCCAGTTCTTTACTGTTACAATAAGTGTTCAATTTGTTTTTATCATTTCAGAATTACAAAATGGATGAGTTATCCAGAATATCTACGGCTCACTGCTCAAAGATTTTTGTACACAGGGATTTTTCAGAGGGAACGTCAGTTAGATTTCAGACGAAATTCCCCCAAGATCTAGATGGAAGGGTATGAACACAATGTATTGATAAGTTAGTTTAAAAGACATGTCATGAATTCATCAAATATTCTATCTGTCATTTGTTGTGAGCCCCGAAGACAGTTTTTGCGTACTTGTATGATGAGACAGAAGCATACATATTAGAGACTCTTGTGGGCCAAGAGTAACTGTTTTCCTGAAAGTTGACTAGACCTTGACCAATCAAGTCATGTTCAAATCCAGCTCTTCTAAGTACGGAGGATTCTTTCATATGCTGCCCAATTTTCTCCACACATACACTTGACTGCTGTCAAATAAATCGAATGTTCTTGAGCACAGCATAAAACACCAGTCAGATAAACATAAATAAATATATTCATTTCGGCACTCTGGGTACATGATCTTGTTGTCTTTTTCCACAAGCGTGGCATGTACAAATTAGGTACCATACTTTGGAATGTGTACATCACCAAATTTCAACATAAGTCAATGAATAAGAGAACTGAAGCATTAATTCCGCTAAACTGTAGCACACAGCAGGGTTGGAAATCAATATATGTAAACACATAGGGTGTGGTTTTTTTCTTTTCGTAGATTGACAGAGCGGCCTTTGATCGAACAGTCAGCAGAATCAATGAGATCTTTGTAAAGGCAGAAAGTTTGGGGGGCAGAACATATTGTGAGAGTTGCATGGCCTGTCTGACTGCCTACCTGTCGTATCTATGTGTGGATACATATTATGAGAAGGTAAGCACCAATCACAGCACTGTATGTTCAGTTTGAAATGTTAACCCAAATTCGGCTTCAGTATCCTTGAAGTGGACAGATGGTTGGTCTGAATGAGTTGCCAGAGGTGTCAGACATTTGAATAGAAATGGTTCTGTTTTCTTGTCATCAGCTCTCTTAAAACGTTGTTCTGTTAATTCATTATTTTTACTTACCTTTACCAATCTCGTATTTTAGCAGCACAAGATCTGCTGCTTGGACTCATTCTAACAGCTGCAGTACTTTTATTAAAACTGGTGATTATGACATGAATTCACTGAAGTAAAGTAGTAAAGATAGAATAGACAAAATAAGATACAGATGTCAGGTACTATGCTGTCAAGTAGCACATCTGATTGATGTTGTCTGAAGTTGTCCAGCATAAATATATCTTTCTATATATTCTTTTTTTTTTTTTTGCTTCAGTGCTTGAAAGAGATTTCCCGATTTATAGAAGAGCAGAACAAGACAGTGTATGTTCCGAGAGGCTTGATGCTTGTAGACCCTGTGGAGAGAGGCCTCAGAGTTGTATCCTTTTGTTCTTGTTTTATATTAAAAAATCACATGGATACTTATTACTTTTAGTTTTGGGGTTGGTGTATTACCTTAGACTGAGATATCAGAGGAGACAGACACTGGAAAGGGGGTTATCCTCAAACTCAAATTCCACCATGACACCGACTGCACTCATATAAATTTAAAATAAAATAAAAAAAACACAAGATTGAAGTATACATGTCTGTTTATCAGCTGAAAGACCATTAAACACTGTTCAGGAAAATAGTTTGATTTATTTTTTTTTTAATTATTTCAACAGATAAAATGCTTTTAAAGCATTGGATTGTATGGTGGTCTGTTTAGACAGTATGGTCATACAAGGCCATCGTAGAATCAGATATTTGAAATGTATGTTTCTGGGATGAAAAAATTGTAAAAACATAAATTGAGTTGTTTTTACCCCTAGCATTTAATGATCTTTCATCTGACACATGCATGTACTTCTTGTCAATGTTGTCTTTGCCTTTAAAGCCAGAACTCATAAACTGAACTTTTAGTATTTAGTATACTAAATGAATTCCCTTTATGCCTTTATTCACATTGAATTCGTACTGAACATTTGTGTCGCAAATCTTCTTTAATATATATAAAGGAACTGCTTAGTAAACTCTGTTTCCAAGGAAAGTGTTTTAGGGTGACGTGTATATTCAACATTCCAAATTGTCCTTGACTGCTGCACCAGCTGGAGATCTGTGTACTACAGGATCAAGGCCCAAGGTGATCAGCTGGCTTCCATCATACCTGGACACAGTTTTAGCATTTACTGGACAGTGGTCAGTTTGAGGCGTTGGTCAATTTGAGGCATTCGCTTATTACATTGTCATATCACTTTGTTTTAAAGAGTAAACTATTTGTGAAATTCATAGATCAGTGAAATATTTTTTTTATTTATGACTAGACCGGGAGAGTGACAGTAGTTGTTCTGCCCATCAACATTGCTAAGTTTATGTGATGAGAGGAGGCATATATTGGTGTTCTGTAGTCCGTTCTGAATTGTTGTTTGACCTAAATGTTACATGAATAATTGTACATGAATATTCATCATTTCTTTTGCCAGCATTGTTTCGAAGATTCTTTACCCACTGTAAGTAATTTCCACTTCATTAATATGAAAGAGTTCCCACCTAGGTTAGCATTGATAGGCCAATCACATCGCTGATTGTATTACTGTATATGAACTATATACCTTCCTGTCCAGAGAGATTCTTGTGCGATATTTTTGTCAATCTCATAATCAAAATTCAGAAGTAAGAACTAAATTATAGGCATTTGATTACTTACTGGTGATTATGGCAGGGCCCTGGCTGGCAAATTTATCTGAGGGGTTCTCTCAAAAGACAACTAGCCGTTTGAAAATCAGGTTCTAATCTAGGAGCTAGATCATCTGTAGATTTATATGAGGTACATGTACCTGGTAAGGTGTAGTAGTTTCTTCTGGACAGCACATGCTGTGCTCCACTGGTAAACCTGACTGCGAACATAACACCAGTGCTGAAATATAACACCATTGAAATAAAAGAGATTTAGAGCACGACGTCTCCATCTGCATCTGCATCTGCATCGTACTGCATCATATGTGTACAATGTAAATATGTGACAGTAAACATGACACTGCAGAAAGCATTTCAGTGGTTGAGCTAATATAACATGGAGTCTACCTGTTAGAGACCTGGTAGCTATGACGAGATTTTCACAGGTGCATTTCTGTAGATGAGTGAAGGAAAGGGAATAATCAGCTTCAGCAATTCAGCTATTTCACATGTATTTAATTTTCTTAACTGCATGAATTTTTCTCACTGAATATCCATATGCATAATATGATATGCTCTTCCGGTAGTACAATATGAAATGCTCTATTTTAACATTCTTTTTGTAAAATTCTTAGTGTAAAATTATACTTCAGAAGTAACTATATAGCTGTTCATCTGAAGTTTTATTGACAAATATACTACACTCAGATTTCCTGTATACATGTGTATTTAATATATGTACTATGTTTAACATTCTAATAATCTAATAAGTGTCACAATGAATTTGAACTTAACAGTTACATATAAATCTGTCAGACTTCAGTGTTGAATACATGCAAAAAAAAAAATCATCTAACATTTACAACACTTACTAATATATTGTGTTCTTAATTTCAGTCTTCTGTACTTCCAGGATCATATATAAACATTTATTGTGCATTATATCATGTTTACTGCCTTGAGCTGACTTAAATTTACAGTTTGTCAGTTTTTGAAAAATAAAATTGTGTGCTAGGATCCACGTGGACACTACATGTAGTTTTGAGTTGCTAAATATTGCTATCAATATTAACACAGCTTTACACCATTATTATGCTATCAATATTGCAGATGTTGGATTCCCAAAATTTTCTGTGTGAGACAAAATTTGGTGTGTAGCATTTCACCCATGCATTTCAGTTAGTTTTTGATTCTTGAGAGAGTTTTGACTTCTATAATTGAATTTAAGAATGTTTGAGCAGTCTATAATGCAGATTTTTGGCAAAAAATGTATATTCACTATTGAATCAATTTTATCAAGAATAGCTTAAAATATTGCCTTTCAGTAAATATCAGTCATGTACCTGTGCAAACCTCTTTTGAGGACTTTCTCACCCGTTTTGAATGGTAACATGTGCACAGATGCAGCTGATATTATGTGAGAGTTAAGGTTTTGGTCTATTCAGAAACAATAGCAAAAAGTAGATTGGATTTGTGCTGATTAATATTTTGCTCAAAATCTCCCCAATAGCTTTTTTATTAAGTTTTGATGAATCACTCAAGAGGTATTTGTCATTGATTTTTATACACACTCCAGTATGTATATGTTTTGACGCCAAATGAATTATTAATGGTGACACACTATTCTGAGTACTGATATTTTCATTGGTATGGGATCATATTTTTTTAAAATTAAGAATCTCCCCAGAACCTTGATGACTTCTGCTGACATTATTGAAGGTCAGTCAACTCAAATGTATTTGTTTAGAATTTATGATCCTGAAATGTTGGGAAAGCTTTATAGTTACTCTGTCATAAAGAAATATTAAACTGCTGTACATATTTTTTTGTTATTTCTCCATCATATAGAAGTGATGTAAAAAACAAATGTATTTCAGATTCGTCTCTTAGTCTGAGCAAAATTTATCCGTGCAGTCAGGTTTGACTCTGTAGCAGATGTTTATTTATACATGTATATTTGAATATTTTATTGGATTATTTAGTGCAGCACAGATGTCAGTGGAGAGATGTCATTTGTTTTTTGTGATCTGCAGGAAATATGTTAGCAATAGTCATATTGCTTTTAATGTTAAGAAACATGTTTGTCAACATACGTGGCTACCTGCATATACCTATGTAGTACGTTTTAGGTTGTAGAGCTGACTGGCAACCTCCATGGACTTGCAGAAGAACTTTGCTTTTTTTTCTGGCCAGTTATATGTATACCTGTTCCAGCTTCGTATATGTGTTCAAGCTGTATAGCATTGTTGCTATACAGTATATTAAAGGCCAGCAATAACACAATGTTATTCAAAAAGAATGGAATAGGGTATTGTAAAGAGACTTCAAAAATTTTTCTGTTTACAAGTCTTTGTCATAAACACATACATGTATCCTGCAGATAATGTGGATATTCCATTCTTCTGGATGAACTAGTTGTGGTTAAGGCCGTCTGTACATTATCATAAAGCATTCTGACTTTCATACTCTCGACATGTAAAAAAGAAAGAAAAAATTCTGTAATAACTTTTTTCTTCTGTCATTCTATTCCTTTAAAATTCACGTGTCATTGGAGAAACTGGATACTAAACATGTCCCTGAAGTGGTGGACACTTGTTTCCTGATAGTAGAACACCATTAAATTCACATTTGCATATTCACCTGAGGATTACAGATTCCCAGTAGCAAGTTACTCGTTAAGCACAGGTAAGGTGTCTGTTTTTCTGAAGTCATGGAAGACGGCCTAAAGCTCTTAAGCTTGTGAATGTTTTGTTTGTATGCTTGGGATTTTACATCATACTTAACAGTCTTGTGATGACAAGGGTTCATTAGTTGTGTTTAAATGTGTAGTACCTCTTGTGTGTTTGTTTTAGGATATAAATAAAGTATGTGATGCTTACAGTATGTCACCTGTATCTAAGAGTTGTTTCCATTGTTCCGCCTTTTTTCTCACAATGTGCTTAACAAAGTTGGTACTTCAAGTCTTTAATCAAATGAAAATTGGAGAAGTTAGTTGAACCCAACAGATGTGATCTTCAAAAAGTTCAGCATTTTGTCAGCATTCTGTCAACGAAATATTCTAATTCCTTAACCGTTTGGCATAAGAATGGGCATATTTCAGTCCAGTTTATGCACATTTTTAATTTGATTTTGGAGATGCAACTGCATTCGTTGGATTGGCAGGTTTGAGGGCTTCACAAAAACTGTAATTTTATCAGTTTACACAGAATAACACCTTCATAATATACTTGAATAAACATCTTGCAAACATGTGAAAATGTTGAAAACTTACAGTAGATTTCTCCTTTACACCTGTTGCGAATGTTTACCACTTGTGAGTTGTACAGTTCTTTTTTGTTAACTGTAGACATGTAAAGGTACAAGAATAGATGGATGGATGGACACGTCCGACAGCCCACATCCTGGATGTCAGGACCAACAAGTGAACATATTTGTAATGTAACTTATGAAATGTATATATATATATATATATATATATATATATATGAATGAATACAAGTCTCAAAATAAAACACTTCTCTACTGGACTGAGGCAGTTCAGCAGGCCAGAGAGTGTGAATCTACATTTATAAAATATCTCTTCTAACACATGGCCTAGCTGATTCCAAGGGGGAACTGGGAATAAATTTCAACCTCCTTCCGCTCTACAGGTTGTTCTGTCAACCATTCAGTCAGTTGATTGTTTAGTCAGTCAAATATTTGTCATCCACTCTTTCAATATGGGTCATTTTGCGAACAAGACAACATGAAACTTTAAATCATCAACCTTTCGCAAAAGGCCACAGATGTTGTGGATTGGTGCTCAATTCTTAACAATTGATATAAGGTTGTGCACTTGTAAATTGTCCACAGGCAGGCTTAAGCTGTGAAGAAAATTAGGAGTGCTTAACGTGATAAGAGTAGGCTCACTGAGGCTTCCCCTTCCTCATGCTGGTCATACGTGGGAAGGTCTGTCAGCAACCTGTGGATGGTCATGGGCTTCCTTCGGGCTCTGCCAAGATTCCTCCCGCCGTAACGCTGGCTTCAGTGGAATAAGTGAAATAACATTGTGTATGGTGTAAAACGCCGAATGATTAAATCAAATTAAATGAAAGTAGGTTTACAGAACAAGACACCCACAGTTTCCTTATATATAATACACTCATTTATTGTTAATGTGTCTGCGGCAAACAACACACTCACTCACAGTGTGTAACAAGCAAACCCAGGAGGTAAATGTAAAATGAGTGTGAAAGTTCTACAGGATACAAATACCTGTGTGCACAATAATGGGTCACTAGTGATAAAAGTACATTGCTCACGCTTGACACTTTGATATAGGGACTTACCTAGGTTGCAAAAGTAAAATAATTTCACCAACTTATTGCATGTTGTAATGATTTGGAATATTCAGAATATGTAAATCAGATGATCAACATAGGCAGATTTTGAGAAGTACCAGAGAAATATAACCAGCTCTATGTCCAATATGGAGTTGTGCATTTTAATATGCAAATAAAGTTTCAAAATGTCGGGATTTCATATGGGTTTCCTTATTTGAAGTTAATATACTTCATCCAACTCCATAATGCTGACATCCTAATTTCTCAACCTTTTCATGAAAGAGTGCAATTTATGCACATTTTTAATTTGGTTTTGGTGATCAAACTACATTGATTGGATTGGTCAGTGTCAGGACATCACAAAAAGAATAACTTCATCAGTCAACACACAATAATGCCTTCAGAAAATGCTTGAGTAAACACCTCGCAAATACGTGAAAAGTTTGAAGAATTAGACCTATGTATTAAGTTAATCTGTATCACAGATAAAATTCCCCCAAAATAGTAAATATATATTCAATGAAGGATGTTGATATGATTATTGAACGTGTTACCTGACTGCTGACTGTGATGCGATGTACAACTTTACTACTATGCCATCTGCATATGATCGGAATATCGAGATTTTTTTTTGATTGGTGTTTTACGCTGTACTCAAGAATATTTCACTTATACGACGGCAGCCAGCATTATGGTGGGTGGAAAAGGGGCAGAGCCTTGGGGAAACCCACGACCATCCGCAGGTTGCTGACCTTCCCACTTACGGCCGGAGAGGAAGCCAGCATGAGCTGGACTTAAACTCACAGCGACCGCATTGGTAAGAGGCTCCTGGGTCATTATGCTGCCCTAGCGCGCTAACCGACTGAGCCACGGAGGCCCCGCAATATCGAGATGGTTAACTCAATAAAATTGGCTAATGTATACAACAGTTCTTTCACACAAAGGTGGATCAGAAAGTCAACAAACACTGTTCAAGTTTACAACCAGTGTTAACTGACAAATATAGATGACCAAGAGCACCATGCATACATAGTGCAGTTCCATAACTCACAATACATCAGTAATATGACATTATTCACATCTGATAAGGTACATTTCAGACAAATCTGGACACAAAGATGAACAGTTTAACATAATTCTTAGCACAATTAGTACATTCTACATGTTTTTTTTTTTCCTCATTTTCTTCTCCCTGACAACTTTACTAACCACCATTATTGTGATGACTGAAATATTTACTCCATATCTGCTTTAATATGAATTCAATTTGGCAGTTTTCTTGCTTGTGAAATGAACAATAATCTTTTCTGTTAGCCTCTTATATATATAAATCCTTGTACACAACCTTTGCTAAAACCATACAGCCAAAATGAAGCAGTTAGCTCCACACGAAATTTTTTATAACACTGATAATCATTTGAATGTATATGGGTGGAATGAAGCATTTCCAAACAGGTCAGCACTGTTTACCAGGGAATTTTACACAGCTTATATTTCTGTCCACATCACACATTTATCTGTGGGTCACACTGCTTAGCTCCCTGCCTCATTTGTGCCTGAGGTAGAAACCGCAGATGCTCCCCCTGATGCAGCCTCCTGAGGTGGACTTTTAGCAGCATAGTTTCTGGCACCAAATATGACACTTCCAATTCTTACATTTGTACTTCCAACTTCAATCTGCAATACAAATATGACATATATGTTAATAATTGCTAAGTATGATGTGACATTGAGATTAGAAGTTAACAAACTGTTCTTACAATCGCACAATCCGTTTGTGACAAGCTAAACAGGTCTACTAAAAACATTAATACTTAAATCCTGTAGGTATTTAAGTAGAGCAAGCCAATAAATCTATTACAATAATGACAAACAGTCTGCCTCTGTGAGCAGACTGCATTGAAAACCTTTTTACAAAACACAGAGACCGAAGATTATAAAAAGCCTAACTCAAGCATAGGCACAGCAAGTAGTTCCTAGGCTACAGAATAACAACAATTCTACTTACGGCATGCTCAAAGTCATGTGACATTCCCATACTAAGTTCAACTTCCTCAGCTCTTAGCTGTTCCTGTTCACACACTTCCTGCCGACAGCGTAACATCAACTGACAACAGAAAACATGTACAGATTCCACCATGCCTTATTTGCCCTTTCTTTTTTACTTTCATTTATTGCTTTTTTATAATTATTATTATTTTTTTTATCTATTCCTTATTTATTATTATATTCAACCACATTGGGAATGCTGTCAAAAGGGTTCCCATTTATATAGCTGAAGGAGAAAAGACCTTGTTTCAGTATCAAAACGCATAAATACTATCAAAGAACAACTATTAATTACTAGATGTTGTGTAAATCTGTGATATATTACCTGGAAGTCCGGGTTAGGTCCAGTAGTGAGATCATGGTCAAATGCTCCTATTGTCATCAGACCAATGAAGCTGAGTCTGGGACACTTCTCCCTCACAAACTTCACCAGACCACAGACCTGGGCAGGATTGCAGCCACTCTTACCTGAATAAACACAGATAACAACAACTCAACACACCAGATCATCTAACTAAACGATCACATGTAATTTACAAACAACATTTTAAACAGTTAGTCAACACATCCTTAGTCACAAAGTTCATAGTCAACATATCCACAGTTATAACATTGATAATCAACATATCCATAGTTATTTATTTATTTGATTGGTGTTTTATGCCGTACTCAAGAATATTCCACTTATATGACGATGGCCATCATAATGGTGGGAGGAAACTGGGCAGAGCCCAGGCAAACCCATGACCCTCTGCAGGTTGCTGACAGACCTTCCCACGTACAGTCGGAGAAGAAGCCAGCATGAGCTGCGAACGCATTGGTCATTACACCGTGTTAGTGTGCTAACCAACTGAACCACGGAGCGCCCAACATATCCATAGTCAGGCGGTTCATAGTCAATATATCCACTGTTACAAGCTTCACTGTCAACGTATCCATAGTTACATGTTGATAATCAATACATCCATAGTCACAAGGTTCGTAGTCAACATATCCATAATTACATTATTTTTTTTTTTTTGATTGTTGTTGTACACCGTACTCAAGAATATTTCACTTATACGATGGCGGCCAGCATTATGGTGGGTGGAAACCGGGCAGAGCCCGGGGGAAACCCACAACCATCCGCAGGTTGCTGGCAGACCTTCCCACGTACGGCCGCAGAGGAAGCCAGCATGAGCTGGACTCGCACTCACAGCGACCGCATTGGTGAGAGACTCCTGGGTCATTATGCTGCGCTAGCACACTAACCACCTGAGCCATGGAGGCCCCACATGGTTGATAATCAATATATCCATAGTTACAAGGTTTATAGTCAACACATCCATAGTCACAAAGTCAATAGTCCACAAATCCATCGTCACAAGGTTCACAGTCAACATATCCATAGTTACAAGCTTGATAGTCAACATATCCATATTCACAAGATCCATATATAACATATCAAGTCTATATTCAACAGTCTAGAAATAAATAAATATATTAGGATACTTTCTGTATGTCTTTAGAAATATGCAATGTTCATGTCCATCAACACAAGGATGTGCATTACGTGAACAACATCCATCAACCTCGTCCATTCAGTGAGCAACACACTGGCCTTACTGCTGTCAAACTTACTCGCCTCTTGACTTGTATTCACTTGTACCATGACATTCAGGCTTTCAGCTTTTTCCATCTTTTCCCAAGTATTGTTTAAATTATGTGCCAATTTCTCTGAGTCCAATGTTTCCATTAAAAACAGATTATTACAGCCTGTAAAAAAGTAACATTCCTGCTTCAATACAAAGTTGCACTATAACAGTGAGATTATAAGTCTCTGTTCAGAGAAGTACACACAGATGTATTATAAACAGTGCAAGTAATCACAAAAAAAGACTACAAAACATGTGATACACTGTAAGTTCAATGCAAAAATCCTCATCAGAATTTCATTTTTTTCATCAGAATGAAACATTAAATGAAAGAAACTACATTAATGTTCCAAAAAACAACAATCCACAGATAGTTGTTAAATCTTACCTAGTACTTTGTTGATCTTATTCTTCTGAAGATGACCTATAAAGTGCCACTTTATATCCTTACATTTCTCTAAAATCTGGAAAACAAAATGGTGAACATTACCAATTACATCTCCAACTAAAAGGATTTTGCAAGTTACATGCATAAGCAATAAAATATCAAAGTAGCACAATCTTTATGGTTCAACAACTGCAGATAGACTGTTTGTCTGGCTGTTGCATGTGGTTTCTCTTTTTGATAAAACAGCAAACAATGTTTTCATTGTTTTTATTTTTTTTTTTTATAATTTCTACCATTTTATTCATTACTCAAACAAACTATTGGCAGTACATGTATGCAGAAAATACATATCAAAACAGCACTGTGGATAGGAACACCCTGCAGCTACACTGTATCCTGAACACCTCAAAACTTTCATTGATGTCTTGGATCTGTTTTGTCATAGCATAAGCCAAGGCAACTAAAAATATAGGGCTGACTTTAATTAACCCAACAAAAAAGGTGACTTAAGTCTGTCAGAGCTCATACCTCAGGGTGGCAAGACTTTTCCACTAGCTCCTGGACCTATAAAGAAACGGAATAATTCTGTACACGGGAAAAAGAAGAGAGAGGATCAAATGTCAAATAAAGCACACAGGCTCACATGTATACTCACACTCTGGCATAATATACATGTTCCACCATTTTACCATTGTTGTGATACATACACTTATATATAGTAAATAAGCTAAAGTTTTGCCCATGACTAAGCTGTACATAATTTGGCCTGATTCAAGTTCGGTTGATCTAACAAAGGTTTTCTTTAGGTTTGTTCAGAAGACAAGATGCCATCTTACTAGAAAACCTGGGTTGCAGCTCCAAAAGTAATACTTTATGACATTTATTTATTTGCCTCTAAAGAATCCTTTGTTGGACAAAATTTTAGGCCATTTAGCGTAATATATCTTTGCAACACATTTCAAAAATTATAAAAAGAGGCTAAGATAACTATTTTATTTACAGTCTCAACTGGAATCGAGATGAGGAAAAAAACTTCAAAAAAAGGTGATGTCCATCTTTCCCTTGCATTACCAAGGAAGTAGGCCTACGTGTATAAATAGACTTATGCCTTCATATGGTTTTACATACATAATTTTCTCCAAAGTGTCTCTGTCCTAGCTGATAGGCCTCCACTATCATCTGTACGGGTTTCGTTTTAGACACAGCCACTACCCTGGGCTTGGTCTGAGGAAGCGTCTGTGAAACAAAAACAAAGGGCACAAACATTGACATCTCAAAAATAAACTAGAGCTGACAAAAGAGTTTAGAAAATCATTATAACACAGGGCATGAGATTGACGGTGCTCCCCAAATCAGGATGGGTATGGATTAAGTGAGGAGGTAAGAAACTGAGGAATTCACCTTAATCCATTTCACTGTGTTTAAATCTTCCTTCTTCCTGGTGCAGCTTCCAGCCTGGAGTATTTTGATTTTAATTATTGTCATTTAATGCCACATGTTGGTACTTGAGAATTTTTCACTGATGTGACGGTGGAAACTCTTATAAGCAGGGGGAGAGAAAAGAGGCTGGGGTAAACCACCAACCTTTCGCAAGCTACTAACGACCTTTCCCATATGACATGGTCAGCTCTTCTTTCTTTCTTGACGTTCAATACAGTGAGAAACCTCTAGTTTGGTGGAAATTAACAATTTCACTGCAACAGAAGGAACCAAAGACAAATTTACAAAACTTTAAACAAATGTGGGCTACCGTTGGCATACCTAACTGTCATTTACACGACAATTTCAGGACTGTTTTCCATTTTGCAGACTCAATTGCAACTTGCCGAGCGCAAGCTTGTGACAGTGACAGTAAGTGCAATGCACTGTGATGATGATGAAGAGACAACATTCAATCACCTGTGCTCGCTTTTGTGATGCCGATTCAGCTCGCCGTAGAACATCTTTCAACGCCTTTGCGATTTCACTTGTTTCTGTCCCCATGTTCCTTACAAACAATGATCGACTAAACATCACCTGTTACTTGAAAGCATCGAAACATTTTTTTCACGTTACAGGTCCTGCTTGATGAGGTACATGATTAGCACGCTACGTCGTAAAATATTACAACAGCCTACGTCTTCCGGCAGACCGGAAGTATATCCTACAACTGCACTTTCCTAGCGGAAGTCGCTATGACAGAATGTGTGAGGCTTGATTGAAACTGGCTTAATATGATAATATTCACTGAACGGATTTATCGAAGAGCTCGCAGTGGCAATATTGCTGTATATGGTCTCGTGTGGAGTACTGATAAATAAAACAAGTTATTCTATACATTCGGGTGATATCCAGACTTTTCCATCATGCGGCGATGATCACCTTAATCATAGATGTTATGCTGTGTTAGTGGTAAGACTACATTAACACCTTTAGATCGTAAAAATGCAAAAAAAAATCACGTTTTTCGTCATCGCAACTGACTAATTTAGGCCTGTTTTCTTCAATCCGCAGCCTGCACAAATGGTAGCTGATGTTTCAATATAGTTTCACGAATGAATTGTGCTATATATATATATATATGTGCTGCAAGTTAATGAAATATGTAAAGATGGAATGTATAAATACTTGTATTGTGAAGATATCATTTATAGTCCCACAGTAGGCGTTTAAAGTTTAAAACAAGCGGAGGGAATATTAACCTGATTTCTGTATACACATGTATGATATATATATTATGATGGGTGTAAAACTAGTATTTTTCTCATATGGAGAAATGATAGAATAAAAAAAAAAACAATGACCCTTCCCAACTTTCTACGTCTTTGTATTCCCTCAAGGCTATAACTGTGCAATCTTCAGCCACACGGGGCAATAACACGGTTAATAATTAGTCTTGAAGGTATACTAACCGAGCAAGAAAAGTGTTATACAAAGTGTGCATCTGTTAAACAGAGCCGTATCGATCCAAGGCCTTTAGAATGTCATGAGTATCTTTGCCATATATTTCGTTCTGTTTTCGTTCTATTTTTCTGATAAAAAAGTTGCGTGTGTACGGCATACTTCTGCATTTCTATAATAGTCACTGCACACAATGTGACTAAAGAAATGTAATACAAGAAAATAAAACAAGAAACCTTTCATATGGTATTTGTTTTATTTACTTTTTGTCTGTTTTTTTAATGTATGTTGTCGGCTGAAAGTTGTCAGAGTGTTCTTATTCACAGACCTTCGTTTGAATTTGACGGTTGCCAGCCTGAAAATTATACCTTCATGGTCAACCTAAATGCAGTCGAGCGATTGTCAAAGTACCAAGAGTATCTGTCAGTACCACTAAATATACCAATGGGTTCTTTCAACGTTGGATGCTTTTTTATTATTGTTATAAAATAATATAAATTTAGTGGTTTTACAATCTGAATGATTAGTATATGATCATAAATTGGTGATATTTTAGGCGGAATTCTCGATTTTATGTGCATAAAGCAGTTAGTGTTTTACGTAAAGGTACGAGTGTTGTGTTCTACCTCTCTTGGATGTCCGTCCTCCTCGTGGACGGCCGCTCTGCCACACGGCGAGGGCTCGAGTTGAGAGTTTGGTATGTTTCGTGAGATGCGGCAGTTGCCACGCTATGCAATAGTTTATTTACACAAATGTATTTTATGCAAGTGGCAGTCAGGCGTCTCATATCGACAGATGTTGTCAATCAGCTCTCTCCAAAGCTCCCTTGGATCCATAACTCGGTAATAATTTACATAACGATTTGACGTGTACATGTGAAACGTTTCAAGGACTTTCCGCTTATTGCATTTGTGTCGAAAACTGGACCCCTATACTTCAATACTACATACTGTCAGACATTGATCCCCAAGTCTAATGCCCGGTCATCTTTGTACGGATTTATTCAATACGTGTGTACATACATGGTATAGGTTGTATAGAATGTGACATCAATACATATGTTCCTAAAAATGATACTAATTATATTAAATATAATTTATAATAGGAGCATTCTGGGGGTATTCAATTGTTTGTCATTTCTCGGATAATTCATTGTTACAATCACATTCCTTTATTGAACTGACCATATATCTTTTACCACATGGCCAAAATTTGAGACTGCTGACATCTGGGCATTTGACATTTCACTTGCACCAACATGCTTTACTTGCATTGACGAGGCACTGAAAACATTGTCTAAATGACATGGACGTTAATACCAAAATCTGCTTCACAGCATCAGAAGTCTAAAACCAGGCATTGCTGACATTCATAATTTTAAAATACTGTGCAGTTGTTCTACGTCTAACACCCTATAATTCTTGGTTGTTACCATATGTACCATATATCGCCCATTGCTGCTAATTTTCATATTCCTTCCTATGTTATATTTCGAGTGAAGTGTGGATGTGCGGTCTTGCAGGAGCATAAATTTTACAACTCTTAGGACTGAAGTATATTCCGCGGTCTTGCAGGAGCATAAATTTTACAACTCTTAGGACTGAAGTATATTCCTGAACTACCGTTTACTGGTTGAATTTATTGAGTATTTGGGGTATGTAGAGTAACCATAATGAACATATTATCATAGCAAGAAACATTTGTGAATGACTGCTTTTGGGAATATTCATGTTTGGTGTTCACATAGGCATTTTGGGGTTTTTTGAGTCTCAAAATAGGTTAATCATGTCAAAGACCTAGTTGATGCAAGGAAAGTCTCCCATTTTTATCCCATTTTCCGGATACTCTGTTTTTTCTAAAACTTGGGACACCTGGTCTGTTCATTTTAGTCTAATGAACCACATACCCATATCTTTACTTTTCCAAAAGTCTGCTAAAGAAGTGTAATATTCTGCTTTCAACACTACTAATATTTGTCCCAAATTTTATCCCAAGTATTAGGGTATTACATTTATCTTATCAACAATGACACTGATTTGTTGATTGTAATGTCCTGAGATGTTAACAGTTGTACATTGAAAGCATGTAAAATTCTGGTACAAAAGTTCATGACTTTTCACCTAGGCTATTTTCATCGATAGGCTAGGACCACATCACAGAGGGTTGATGCATCAGCTAGATCATCAAAATACAGGATACTAAACATAGCTTTAATACATGTATGGAATTATCAACTCTTGTCTTTAATTGTAAACAGTCTGATTGCCAGCAGAGTGTATTTGCTGCTGTTATTGACGGACTGCAGTGTTGTATATGTTCATGTTGGATTGAACTCGATATCAAAAGGCAGTGACACCCTGTATTTGTTCATGTTAACAGTACTTGGTGTGTAAGATTGTTCTGTTAATTGGGTTTTACTGAGTATTGTAAATCCTCAACCTTTTCAACCACTAATGCACTTTTTTCAGTGGAATTTAAGTATACCATTATTATCAAAATGATGCTAAGGTGATTCGTTTGTATTACTAAATATGCAAGCTTTATAAAATTATGCAAAGCTCTCTACACCTATTAACTCTTTTTCAAAATATTGGCTGCAGAGGTAATTGAAGAATTAGCTTAATTCCACGGATATTGTGTACTGTTACTGTTGACTATGAAAATGAAATTCATGATTTTCTCTCAAAAGTCATTTTGTAACTGGTTTTTTGTATGCCTTATTACAAAGACATGTTAGGGTCGATGCTTTGATTTGTTGTGTCTGTTAATGTAGTATATTGTGGTGTCTAGTGGTGTGATACAAATTGTGCATTATATTATAACATATATATACATGTGCACTTTTGTATTGTAATAATACAGTAATAGCATATTCACTGGGACTCAGTGTATTGTTATATCTTACTCCTTTGAAATTGTTTTCCAATGGTATGTAAATATTAAAAGGTCAGCATTGAGGCTGGCCTGCTATGAGAAGACAAGTTGTAACCGAACTGAAATAAATAAGATTATATATTAAGACCCCAAGCAAAGAGAACAGTGTGTTGATGGGGAAGGCCACATATACCATGTTGAAAACTGAGCACACGTGGCACATGTTCAGGATTGTGCCATGAGCACTTTCACCATGAGCAGTGTATATTGTCAAGGTTATGTGTAACATAGAGAATAAACAGAATTTTAATGCACATGTTGTTTATTTAATATTCACCCCTTGTTTTGCTCAGTAAACTTTATTTATCTATCTAAAGCATCTTGATCCCCTACCAGTTATCACTGAAACAGATAGTGTTTGCAGCAAGCATTTGAAGTGCATGTATAGTAGCAATAAAGAATGACATTATTATAAACCATATTTATGATGCATTTATGCGTCTGTTACATATGAGATATTCTTCTTTGTGTTTGCAGTTCTAGGAAGCTAGTGTTGGGACTTGTGCTTCTGTTTCTGCTGATCTTGTACTTTGGACCTCATTTTCTAGGATTTAAAAGTACCAAGATCAAAACTGGTAAGATCTGAATAGACATAGAGAGAAAAATATTTATCTACTTTTATGTAATGGTTAGGAGACGAAACCTTTTAAGGATGTATTAAATATTACTTTGTTTTGAACCATTAAGACTCATCCAAACCTGCTTGAACTCACAAGACTTCTGAAAGGCCACCTCAGCTTATTGGCTTAACATTCAAACATCAGCTGACTGTGTAAGTGAAAACACGAGCATCTATATCCAAGGATTTTTCTGAATGTAACCCATTCAACATAACAGGATTTCTAGATAAAAATGAAACAAGTTATTTTGCCACTGGGCAGATGTATTTTAAATAGTAGTGTTTTTTTGACAACATATAAATAAACTGCCTTTTGAAAGGATTACTGACTTAATGTTTATTCTGAACAGATCTGTCTGAGGTCTGTCTTGACGAGAAGTTGTCGACTTACCAGTTGGCTGTAGACAGGTTTGATGTTGGGATCAACCACAGTCCGATAGAGGAGGGGGAAGCACCATTGCTGGCCTATGTTGGTGAGGGGTTACACTTGAATTAACATCTTGTAGTTATTAAGATTGTATTTTGGCATTCTCATTTAATAGATGCAGGAAAAAATACTAACATTCAAACTTTTGTGCTCATACATGTGAAGTATTATCTTTCAGTATATTTCTACTGATCTTTAAAGGACACAGGAGTTTTCTTTTCTTTATCCTTGTTTTATCCTCATTTTTCCTTGTTTCTGCGTACAATAAAGTAACCAATACTTTCATGGAATTTTTCACCAGCTAATCACTTAATGCTTCCCTTTAAGTAGATGAAAAATCTTGTAGAATTTTAAGTCTTTGATAGTAAATTACCTGTAACTTTAAATGCGTTTTCTCTGATTAATCACCCTCCCTATACTACAGTTTGTATAGCATGGAAATTAGTTGGTGGAAAATTCTTTAAAATTATCGGTGATTTACTCTATTCTCATAAAGTAAGTAGTGTATTTGCTAAAATTATATGTTCTAATGTTTAACACTTTGAATCCATACATTTTTATTCACATTCATTGTTAACAAGATTTAATTTTGTTTTCAGGTAATGGGAAGATAGCCACAGCTTTTGGGACAGGGCGGGGTATATTTATCCGGCTGAACCGCGCCCTGTCCCAGGAAGTACCCTTCAACCCTGTCGTTGAGTCCACTACCCCAGCAGGGGTAGCCAAGGGTAAGTCAGTCTGCTGTAACCTACATTTCTTCACATTTCAAATGACCTTAGATGTTTTAAGCTTTTTGTCTGATGGGTATTTTTCATGGTTGGTTGTGTCATGATTATTGCACTGATCATCAAAGTGTGAATTAAAAGCAATGAAGATACCAATACACACTGTTTCCAGCTGCTTGTCAGATTTTGATACACGATCTGTGTTGGTCATAGCACTTCTTATAAGCATGGTATTATTTTGATGGCTCCTTGGTCATTTTGCTTGGCTGTATTTCACTGAATCAGCTGTTCATAACACACTTTCACAGAAATCTTCAAATGAATTCGCACCTGTAATCTCTTCGTGTTTCAAAACACACATCTGAGAATTTGATGTGTATGGCATGAGAATTTGTTACTTGTTTATTTGTTTTTACATTTGGCTGTTGTTAAACGCTATACTGAGCAGTACTTTGTTTTAACTGGCAGGCTGTCTTTATGGTAGACGAATCCGTAAAGCCCTGCTAAACCAACAACCTTTATCAAGTCAGTGACAGACTTTCCTAACAGAATATGAACGCCATATTGTTGAAAGACAAATAGTCTTTAACGAAGAGCGCTGTCAAATGATTATTTCTTGAGGGATTATTGTCACCCCAGTTGACATGGACAGGGAGAACAGGTTAATCTAGAAATTCCCTGTCTTAAGCCAGAAATAAACCCACACCTTGTATGCCAGTGGCTCAGATGAAGTTTCACATGTTGACAGTTAGCTTCCTCTCAATGCTAGTTCAATCAGTATACATGAAACTCTTTGTGCTTCGTGGGTTATGTGACTAGAACTTGCATCAGAATAGAAAGAAAGCTGAAATTGTCGAGTGTGCATTCAGTGAATTTCACATGATTGAGTGGTAGAGTGATTTTGATACTATCGTACAGTTAGTGGCTGCCGAGCCAGAATCTACTCGTAATTTATCAGTTTTTGTTGTTTTATTTAGAGGCTTTTGTTGTGGACTATCATGAAGCTTCAGCCCAGAGGCTACAGGCTCTACACTGGGTAAGTCTACTCTTGATTATTAACACGGCACAGTCATCGGAGTTATCTGACTCCAAATTTGATGCTTGTTTTATTTTGTGTTTAACAGGTGAAACAAATGGAATAAAAATGAAACTGGAAAACCAATTTTTTGGCTAAATATTTTTTTAGGATTTTCCAGTTTTTTCAAGGCTTTCCAGGGACATAAATATGTCTTTAACAGGGACAAGTACAGTCACAAATTATATGATTTTTCAGTTTTATTTGCATACTGTCTGACAGCATTGAAAAACATTTATTCTGTCCATATAATAAAAAAGTTAAATTTGAACTTTTAGTGAATAGTAAAATGGAAATTGTTGTATCCACTGTTATCGCACCTGTCTCTTTGCAGTAATCTCAGCTGATATGATAAGACTTGTTTATTCCTTCTCTCTTATATTGTCCGCTTCGGGATCGGTAGATCCAGGATCAATCCTTGATCGAGTCACACCTAAGACTTTAAAAGAGGAAGTTGTAACTTTCTCGCTTGGCGTTCAGCATGAAGGGGATAGTGCAACGACTGGTTGACCCCTATCAGTATAATGGCTCGGGCGGGGCGGCTTACTTGCCTTCGTCTCAGTGAAGCAGCACTAAATAAAAGAGCGGTGGAAATCCGTCCTGCAACAAGGAGGCACATTACACGTACATGCACCCTAATGATTCCTTCGTCATCATGTGACTGAAAAATTGTTGAGTACGACGTTAAACCCCAAGCACTCACTCACTCACTCCCTCTTATATTAACATAACATGTTGAACATGATTTGTTATTTATCAGTGTCTTATTTCTTCTTTATCACATCCAGGCCCGGGGCTGTATTACGATGGGGTCACGGTTGTATGCACACAGGACAAGACCGTCTATACTGGTGCAGAGCCTCCGGCTACACAACCCAACAGTAAGTTCTTTAACCATCACTGATTAAAGAAGGTCGACCTCTTGTCTAGTAATTGGTAACAGGTGCCACTCTCATATGATGTTTCAGTATCTGATCACATTTCAGAGAAAATTTTCGGTTTCTACTTGGTCAGTCTACCTTTGATAAGTATCACATTTACTAAACAGGCGCGGTATACAGTTTCAAGTGCTGGATATTTTTTTTGCATACCTTTGAAGTAAGGGGTAGTGAAAATATTGAACTTCTTGTCGAAATATCAGGCCGTATATCCACTCAACATGCTGGTATAACCTATGATACTGGAAATATTGAAAAATCATTATCAGAGCTGGGAGTTAGTCAGAAATCTGAAATGTCCAGATACCTCAATTTCAGGCTATTTTGTTTGAGCACGGTATTCCGATTTAATTTTCTATCATATGTTAAAAGTGCTGAGAAAGTTTCTATTTCACCCGTTTACTTGACTTTATGCTTCTGATTTGAATATGGTACTTTTCATTAAATGACTAAGCAAATCACTATTACACAATGTTCTTCACTGCTCTTTTCCAGGCTATGCGTATTACATTCAACTTAAAACAGGAGGGGGTGCAGAAATGGCCACGTGTAGAAACAACAAGTCACAAGTATGTGGGGGGAGTATCTTTTTGTTTATTGGTTCATGTGAATGGCCACATGTAGAAACAACAAGTCACAAATATGTGGGGGGAGTATCTTTTTGTTTATTGGTTCATGTGAATGGCCACGTGTAGAAACAACAAGTCACAATTATGTTGGGGGAGTATCTTTTTGTTTATTGGTTCATGTGAATGGCCACGTGTAGAAACAACAAGTCACAAGTATGTGGGGGGAGTATCTTTTTGTTTATTGGTTCATGTGCATGGCCACGTGTAGAAACAACAAGTCACAATTATGTGGGGGGAGTATCTTTTTGTTTATTGGTTCCTGTGAATGGCCACGTGTGGAAACAACAAGACACAAGTATGTGGGGGGAGTATCTTTTTGTTTATTGGTTCATGTGAATGGCCACGTGTAGAAACAACAAGTCACAATTATGTGGGGGGAGTATCTTTTTGTTTATTGGTTCCTGTGAATGGCCACGTGTGGAAACAACAAGACACAAGTATGTGGGGGGAGTATCTTTTTGTTTATTGGTTCCTGTGAATGGCCACGTGTAGAAACAACAAGTCACAATTATGTGGGGGGAGTATCTTTTTGTTTATTGGTTCCTGTGAACGGCCACGTGTAGAAACAACAAGTCACAATTATGTGGGGGGAGTATCTTTTTGTTTATTGGTTCATGTGAACGGCCACGTGTAGAAACAACAAGTCACAATTATGTGGGGGGAGTATCTTTTTGTTTATTGGTTCATGTGCATGGCCACGTGTAGAAACAACAAGTCACAATTATGTTGGGGGAGTATCTTTTTGTTTATTGGTTCATGTGAACGGCCACGTGTAGAAACAACAAGTCACAATTATGTGGGGGGAGTATCTTTTTGTTTATTGGTTCATGTGAACGGCCACGTGTAGAAACAACAAGTCACAATTATGTGGGGGGAGTATCTTTTTGTTTATTGGTTCATGTGCATGGCCACATGTAGAAACAACAAGTCACAAGTATGTGGGGGGAGTATCTTTTTGTTTATTGGTTCATGTGATTCATGTTTTATATTGGTTGGGCACCTCGTGGTTTAAATTGTCCAGACTACATCTCTAGATCAGCTAGGGAACCAGTTAGGGAAGGAAACCCACAGTATAAGCATACAGGTGTACAGTTGTAGTACAATGTTTTGAGGGTTTTTTAGTACATTTTGTGTCTTCACACTCAGCCAGGTAAACAGTTTAAAGCATTTTATTTATCTATAATACACGCACCCTTGTAACATTGTAAAAATTGGCTTCTGTCAGAGGACCATCCGCCTTTGAGCAACAAATTGTGCAGATCTAGAATGATAGATGCTGCAGTTTGTTTGACAAGATATTGTATCATATCATCGTCATATGCCATATATTTGGAGTGCCCTTTTATTTATTTCTTTATTTGCTGGCAGACCTTCCCACATACTGCCGGAGAGGACGCCAGCATGAGCTACACTTGAACTCACAGTGGCCACATTTTTTTGTCTGTTACATCATGTTTTACATCAGATGTATATCTCCTGTTTCAGAGTCCAGGGCAGGGTAGAGATTGTGCAGTACACAGTGTCGGCTGGTATCCTGCAGTTGACTGATTACCCAGATAAATTTGTTATGGTTGCCATAGCAACAGTTTATCCATCTCAGAGTGTGTCTGTGAAGCCTGGAGCGTAAGCAGCAATTCTTATCTTGAGAAAATGTTATCAATTCCTGTACCATATAAATATATGGCAGCCTGTGATATAAAAATAATAATTAGGGCTTTTGTCCACAGTTTGTATTTCTCAGATTATGTCATCCTTTCATTCGGTTTTTGAGCTACAATTTCAGTGAGTGTTTAAAGTCACTTGATTTATTGGGAAAATCTAAAACTGCATGCTGGTATTGTCAAGAATATGAATATTGCATAATTGAAGCTATATTACCGATATATTTTGGGTGAATTTACGGAATCGATCATCACCACTAAATGGCTTATGCCAGACTTTCAACGCACTTTTAACCCTTTCATATTAAATTAACAGCCTTGTCATAACTTGTTATTCATTTTATATTTTTGTTAATTTTGTACTGTAGGAGTGTCACCTTACGTTTCCACACTGTCGTGCACCATACAGAGTTCTTGACGCAATCAGAAGCAGATGCGAAAAAACAAGATATCCGTCAATCTGTGATCAAGGTGAAAAAACATAGGAAGGATGCCGACGATGTATTTCTACCCCTCAACCTCTGCTGTTCATGAGTTCAAATAAAACACCAACTTTTAATTATTTATTTATTTGATTGGTGTTTTTACACCTTACTGAAGAATATTTTACTTCTACAACGGCAAAAGCATTATGGTGGGAGGTAAATGGGCAGGGCTCAGGGGAAGCCCACGACCATCTGCAGGCTTCACAGTTCTTTACATGCTCTGCAGTCCAGCTGCATGCTTTGTGTTGTGACCTAGTTAAACTTCAAATATGCTTTTTTTTTATTGGCACGGAAGTTTTTATACCATCTAATCAATGATCATATAATATTCACTGATTTGTGACAGATGTCATTATAAGGTGAGATCACATGCAGACATGTCCATCTTTTTCATTATTAACCAGATGACATGTACAGGAACAGTTAATACGAATGGGGGAGTAACCTGCCCAGCGACGACATTCTGCAAAAGCTGTTTAATATGTAATTGCCCATGTGTTTTAATATGTTTTGAGGTCAGCATTTTTTGGGCCATGTGGAACCACATGGCAGTAGGAACCACCCACTAAAATTTATGAGGCAAAAACTTATTAAACTTCGATCACAATTAGTAGTTAATTACACGTAAATTTGTTGCCAAAAGAAAAGTGTTCGTAGCCAGTGAATTTAGTTCAGCATTTTAAATGTGACAAAGTTTCCTAATTAACCACATTATGGTTTTTTATTATTTTGTGTATGATTGTAGTCTGCTAGGGTTTGCTGTAAATCCTCCACATTTCAGTTCTTTAAACTTTTCATACAGGAAATGTTTGCTTATTTTCTTCACAGGAGATGGAGTTTGTGTTAAAGATGGACCCAATGCTACTAAGAGATGAACATGCCACAGCCTGGCACAAGGTACAGTCTGAAGCCGCCGGCTTTGCAGTGACTACTCTTTATATGGTTCACCTTTGACTTAGATTACTGTATTTCAATATAGTTATGTTCATTGCATGAACTAGTATGACATATCACATTCCAGAATGTCTTAAATGCAAAAAGCTAAGAGTATATCTCATGAAAATGAATAGAGGATGGGGAACTTTTATACAGGGACATTCAGGTGCTGCTGAGGCCCTTTAACACTGGTTTTCTCTGGCTCATCTGTAAACCTGACTACTGCTATATATGTCAAATGTTCTCGAGTGGCATCAAATTTCAGTCATATGAAAGAAATAAATGAATAGAATTCTGAATAAAATAACTAAGTGTAGAAGAGTCTAAGCTTTTTGTGAAAAGTTTGTTAATTGAGTCAGGTATAATTTTTTCTTCTTTTGTGCTCAGTATTTTAGACAATTCAAGAACAGCTTATTCTTGTTGGGGCTGGTGTTTCTTACATGCTGTAATTCTCTGGTATTCCATTAGCTGTGGAGAAGTGGTTTCAGCATCAGTCTATCTAAGGCCGCCACTGCACTCAATGGAGACAAGATAAACTCCACGCTGTACTATGTGCTGAGTAATGTTCCTGCCCCATTACACGATGTCTCCACCACACATGAACAGAAACTGGAAATTCGCAAAGTCCTGTTTTATCCCAACGGTTGCTATGGGGCATACTCCACATTGTAAGTGGACTTTTGATGGTGGCTTGTCTTTTGCAGTTATCAGTATATTTCATTTAGCAGATTCCACCAAATAATTTCCTTTTCAAGAAGTGCTCCACAATTTTTCTTACAACCTAGCTTGGAGTATATATGCATGCATTAAATCAAATTAACACGAGAGGTGCAAGTTTCGATGTTACAACATCATGGTGACGTCCCTTTGCACCGTGGCGTTGTGGCTTTACAGCATTGTGGGGCAACTTGGTGCCTTTTAAGATAAGCTATGTTAAACATATACACAAGAATAAAACTCATCCACAAAAGATATCTTAATTTCCTGAAGTATTTGTATTGGAGGATTTTCATGATGATTTATCTTATGTGAACAGTTTTCGTTGTTGTGTATGACTGCCTAAGTTAAAATGCAATGATTTGCTCCACCGTACAATGTCATAACTCTGTCAAGACACAAAGATGAAAGTGTCATAAAACATTTTAAAAAGAAAAAGAAACAAAACAAAAGTGGAGGAAAAGAAAAGGGAGCTGCTAAAGCTTAACTTTAGAGACTCATGGTTGACTCGTATTTAAAGTATATTTCCATGATGTTAGAAGAGTTTTTATAATGTAATTCTTCGACCTTTTCGGATGTTTACAAGGTGGTTATTCAAGCATATTCTGAAGGGATTATTCTGTGTTTTTGTGAAGCCCTGAAATTGGCCAATCAAACCAATGTAGTTTTGTCTTGAAAATCAAAAGAAAAAGGTACATAAATTGCATTAAAGGTTGCTCTTTTGTATGCGAAAAGGTTGAGGAATTAGGTTACCATTGATAACAATAAAATGATTAAAATAATGAGAAAAAACAGAATCGATGTGACACATGTAAGAAAAATGCTGTGATGAATTGTGGCAGAATGTGTGAAACTGAACAGAAAAGTTTGAGGTCTTTGTAACAAGGTGTGTCATAATTTTGTAACAAGGTGTGTCATAATGGAACTCTGCCATACGCATCTGATTATTGTGCACCACTGTTTGTCTTCCACAGACATGCGGACAAGCTGTGGTTAGACGCGCACAATGAACATGACGTAGCCTCCATTGTGACAACTTGGATCATCACATTGGAGACTCACGGCTGTGAAAACATGATCAAATCAGGTATAGTTCTGCAGGAGGGGTAAAAACAGTTGCAAATAATGACTAAAGCAAAACGTAACAAGTAGTGCTGGTCTTCAAACTTTTCACGTCTGCAAGATGTTTACCCAAGCATAGTCTCAGGGCGTCAATCCGGAGAACTCACAAGATGTCAGGTTCATTCCCGATAAGCAACAGGGAATTGACAAACTTTCCCTGTTTGTAGGACCTTGGCGACAATATTTCAAATGGTAAACCAGTAGGCCTGGAAGCCTGGGTGATTTTTTGTTTTGTATCAATTGTCAAACGTTAGAATTTTACTTCTACTTTAGAATTTTAATTCTCCATGAGAGATGAACTTCTCTCTAACAGTTGCTTTCATGGGTCATCACAGTGATAGCACAGCATGTATTTGGTTGACATCAATTTCATGCTCAGAAGATTTGTCAGCATTTGGAGACTATCTTTTCATTGTTCTACAGTTCTACTGCTATGTGTATGTTGCAGGTGCTGAGGGTGTCCTTCAGGCCATGCTGCTGAGTTTGGGCGCACTACAGTTCAAACAGGACCACCTGGAGTTCCTCATGGAGCCACAGGACCTTCACCGAGACATGTTCTTTCACCGCATCAACTACGGTAACAACACCCATCTGAACATCTCCGTGGAGGTTGGTGATGACAACAGAGCAGTGATGTACGTTGCTCTGGACAGGAATGACAAGCCTTACTATGGCTGTGATGCTGGCTGTAATGACCCACCTGTGGCTCTGAGGTGAGAACTCACCTAAAGGAACCCTTACAAGTACAAGATTTTTTAGTCCTTCCCCTTTATTGGTACATGGGAAAGCCTGCCAAGAACCTGTAGATATTAGTGGGTTTCTAAGGGGCTCAGTTTCCTCTAAGCATAATTAAATATTCTTGAATATGGCGTGAGCTCATGTTTATGGATGGAGGAAATGAGCCACAGTCCAGAGGGTATGAGAGTGACCTTTTGAGGTATAGCCACAGCCACACCAGCCAGACCTGGATTTGAACCTGCATCCTCATAGGCCTTGTTTTCAAGGAGAACCTATTAGATGGATCTTCCAGATACTATCAACACATTATTGTGAACATAGTTCTGCCAGATCCACCATGTTCTGTTTAAATTTTAAAATTATTGGTAAAATTTTGATACCCTATTGGTCACATATAAAAATCTTTTATAAATTTATTTTAGCATAAACTTTTGTTGTGTAGTAATTTTTAGGATGTTTAATCCTTGTGGTTCCAGTAATGTAAAGCAGTCATTCCCAGTGAAGTTGACCAAACCTATCACAGCTCTGTTGTATATAACAGCTGACACACAGCACATGGAGAAGTTAAAACATGCCATTCACACCAAGGAGAACAATGAAGGTGAGTCCACTCATGACAGTAAAAGCTCTACAGCTACTCCATGATAATAATTATGCAAAATGCTGTGGCTCTCATAGATAGGTGTTATGGTTAAGTTGTATACTACAGTGCAATGATGGCATTAAAACCACTGTAGATATTCTATGATAACAATTCTATGATGGAATGTAGGAGTGGAAATGACATAATAGTTTAGCGATTACTGTATTTTCATGTCATCTTTTCTTATCTCATATTATTGAGTGGGTTGTACAAATGATAACAGAAGTGATGTTTTTTGTGTAAAATACTGCACAGTTGGGAAGAAAACGTTACTGTTTCTCATGTGTCAGGAATTGTTGAAGAAAGAAATAAGATCACCAGTATGAAGTTCATACATGTATTAGATTTATATTAACGTGTTATTCTGTTTCTGTTGGTTGTTTTTCAGCTCCACCTCACGAACACCATGTAATTGCCTTACATAAACATGGACACCATTTCGGAGGACTGCCTACCATTTTCTGGGTCTCCATCGTTTTTCTCATTCTCATCTTCCACATGTTTTTATTCAAACTCATCTATAACGAGTACTGCAGTGCTCAAGACAGGTATACACGAGGAAAGTATAACTTATAGCGCTGTGTTACCTGACGCTGTAGGTGTCGCCCATCCTGTTACCTGATGCTGTATGTGTCCCCCATCCTGTTACCTGAAGCTGTAGGTGTCGCCCATCCTGTGTATCTGTGTTTTGTGTCTACATGTACAGGTGTGGTATCATATATCAGGACTTACCACTTAACCAGGAGCATTGGTAATGGCACTTTCTTAATTCATGTTTTCATTAATACATTCTCAAATTACTGTGATCATGGTTACAGTGAGGTACATCTTCCCACACATTGGTGAGTCTGGTCCAAACTGAATTGGGCAATGTTGTCTTGCATTGAATGTGTAAGCTAATGAGTTTTCCCACGAAACGTCATTGCATAGGAAGGAATAAACATTACACTGCACAGTTTAGACATGATTTACCTTAGACAGGTGAGATTTCCCATTGCATAGGACTACATGATTTTTCCACAAAAAATGATGACAAATGAACTTATAAATCACAAATGTCTTGAAAGATAACTCAGAACTTGCACACGTGTCAAATTTGTACAGTTACATGTAATGTATAGGTTTATAAGAAGAGATTCCTGTCTCTGTGTGCAAAAGATTGTTAGAGTGTTGACAGGGTTGTATGGACCTGTGTAGAGGACTTAACCTGTGTATTGGTGCTTGCCTTTTATGGCTGAACGAAAATAGCCAAGCGGGTTAAAACTTGAGTTACGATACTTCTTATATGCTATCTGAGGAATTCATGCATGTGCTGACATACAGTGTTAGTACTGAGGCTGATTCTGCAATTACATGTAAAGTGAATTCTGATCAAGTGGTGGTGTGTAGCCTACATGTATATTCTCTTGCCAGTTTGTAAAATCCATTTATACACATTTTGTACAGGTATCTTAGAAGATCCATTTACACTTAAATTCTGGGTGATTACAAATTTTCAAGTTTCAAGACTGTGGATCTAAAATCAGTTCACGTATGCTCAGCTTGGTTAGATCGTCCATAGAGAGAAAGCACTTCCACACCTTTACATGATAAAAACTGACACATTTGGATGGCTGGCATGGACTGATCATACCCTGATTCTTCTAATTTTTGGGACAGATGTTAGTAGTATTGTTAAAAGTTGAATATTACATTTCTTTACGAGTCTTTTGGAAAAGTAAAAATATGAATATGTTGTTCATTAGATGGTCTAACCATGTGAGAAAAAAGAAACTCAATATTCCTGCTACAATTACATATATATATTGACTAAAATGAGCAGACAAGGTGTTCCAAAAATTAGAAGACATAGGGTATATCTGCACTCAAGGCTGATTTTTATCCTCATTTAGTCTTACAGAAATTAGTTTTCTAGATAAACACAGAGTACAGAAATTGTCAACATGTTCATGTGGAATGTCATTCTATACCCTTGATTTAAGGCTTTTGTATTTAGTCATTTACTGTCAGTCTTACACCTCTTCAAACACAAAAGCCCTTTTGCAGTGAAATGTATGTAAACTGGTACACTTTTTGTGAAAATGATGCTAAAACTGATTTGTTTGCATCATGAAAGTTGAGCTTCATAAAACTGCAAATCATTTCTCTACATCCATAGTTCCCTAAGAATATTTAAAAATATTGGTTGCAGAGATGGTTGAAAAGGTTGAAGAATTAAGGTATGCAGGGGAATATTACAATCTATAATCTGTAAGTGTTTGTTTGAGGGTGTGTTTAGTATCACCTGTGGATTATTATTTTTCTTTGACTTTTCTTTTTTGGTAGCATGTGGGTTTTTAATATCTTAATAAATGTAGCCTGCTTGAGAACTATGTAATCTCAAGTTAAGGCAAGTTAGGCAAGTTCATTCCTAGGTACTGGTCCATTTCCCAATCTGTGAGTAACTTTAAAACCTACAATACTTATGATTTTCACTGATCCAGTAAGAAAACATGGTAATTGTGTTTTGGATCCTCAGAGTGGGAAATTTCTAAACTTTCAAATTAAAGAATGCAGAATTTAAGACGACTCAGGGCGTATGCATAGAAAACCTCTAGATTCTCAGGGTCTTGACTTATTTATTTGATTAAATTATTTGATTGCCATATTGAGGAATTTTTCACTGGTTATATGACTGTCAAGTTTATGGGTATAGAAAACAAGAGTAAGCCACCGTCCTTTGCCAGTTACATGATAAATTACCATCAGATGTAGGACTGTCTTTTGAAGATCCAGTCAACTGTCAGACAAGTATTCTGAACTGCTGCAATCTACACTACTTGACCAGTGTTGACCCATTTGCCTATTGGAGGATCAGTGGCTCTCAGCCAAGGGAAACAATTCTTGTAAGGTAGTACATAACATTGCCCTCTACCTACTTGAATGACAATACCAGTGATTAACTGGCATTGCTGTTCCATCACTTGGAAGATTTGCTTCTGTTTGTAGAGGGCCAGTACTCCAGTGTGTTTATGTATACATGTAATATGTGTGGCTATACAGATTTCCTTGTTTTGACACTGACATATCCTGTATGTTGTCTTATGTTATGTTTGTGGAGGTTAACCTGTCCCTGACTTCTGCGTGGACAAAGCAGTCAAGGTATTGGGGGATCGGAGTATACTATTCTAAAAGCACTGTCACACCAGAGCTGTGGCGAACGACGCCCTTTGTGATTCGTCAGGATATTTTTTGCTGTGGCCAGCCACATCGTGTTTATCACCATTGAAATCTAATAAATTGTTTGCTGTCACACCTAAACTGACCATTCACCCTTACAGAACTCTGCCTCTTCAGAAGTAATTGATCAAATGATAACATGAATTCAAATGCACTCTGACTAACATTTGTGTACGATTTATGAAGATCATTTGCAATACCTTGGCATAGCTTGTACAACAAAGCCAGACCAATGAAGACTGGTCAGAATTTATGTAGATTACAGATAATTGCATGTAGTTTTTTTGCGTGTGTAAACTGACCTGTGACTACCCTGACCACCATGTGATTCTCGGTGACATCTTCAGATTCATCAAGATTTTCCAAGATCCCCCCGACTTACTGTACGATTAACTTCGATCTTTTGCTCGCAGGTTGGCTAAGGTAAGTAGAGGTGTGTCTGGACCTTTAGCAGACTCATTTTTAACAACAAATATACCCAGAGGGGTAAACTGCGAAAACAGCTGAACTGACTATTAATGAATGTTTTAATTCTTTGTATAACTTTAGTGTTTGGTAAAAATGTAGTGAGGATCCATGACATTCCAAATGTATATGTTTTATGTATCAATTTTAACACTGATTGAATAGTTGCCACACAAAATAGCATTAATTTGCTGACATATATACTTAAATTCACTTTAATATCTATGCATATTTTCATGTGAATACACATGAAGGATATTATAATTTAATATGCATAACTATGTTAGTCAAATCAATGTTGGTTTGGTTTTACTGATTGGAACAGAATCATCTTCCTTAACCCAGACATTTTAGAGACAGTTGTGGAGTAGTAGAATGTTGAGGAGAAGCGTCATTTATCATCAGAAGAATTGTATTGTGTCTCATTTGAAATGGGGTCAGTAATTATATCAGTTCTGCATGATGCATAGTGACATGTCCGTAATTTAAGACATAAGAAACTTTGAGTATCCGAGAGTGTAATTTTATAATGGCCTTGTGGCATCACCCATATTTCCCAGACTGCAAGGTTGTATATATGAACATAGTTAAATAAGGTATGTAAATAGTGGTACATGTAAAGATGTTGGGTGACAAAACTAAGGGGTTATTCATGCTGGATTAATTTATTCATGTATACATAGTCCACACTCGTAATGTTAGTGCTGGTGGACTAAATTTAATCTTGTGTAAGAGTAATTCAATTTTTTTTTTCTTGATTCTTTTACATGACTTGTTTTGTCTATTATTCAAGAATGTTTCTCTGAAACTGCATTGGCTGTGTTTGTATATGGCCATGTAGGCAACCCATTGCACTTCACTGGGCACTTTTGTCTTTGCCTTACGAATCTATTGGCCTCACAATATACATGTATCTCAGTCTTGTGTGTCTAATTAATGACAAGGTTGTGTGAAATGATCTCACTATGAAAAGAAAGTTCTTGTCTAAAAATAATAAACAAATCCTTATACTCTCTGTTAAAGTCTGGACATAAAGTTAATAATCTTTTATTTATTTTGTGCAAAATTTCCAAAAACATAATCTTGTAATACTACATTGTAATATGTCAAAAAATTTCTTAAATTTGTCTGAAATCTGCAAATTTCAGTCATTTGAACTGATGGTGACTTCAACAAGAAAAGTAAATGAAAAAAGTTTTCTGTGCTTATTATTGCAAAAAATTTTTTCCCATGAGATGGACAACTTAAATTTGAGGACCAGCAAGTGTCAAAAGTCTGGTTGTTCAAAAGTTTATTAGCTAATACCGGTTTTAAGTCATTAGCTGAAATCAGCAGCCGATGCAGTTTTCCAATGTCAGAGTATAACAGAAACAGATTTAGGTCATGTGTAATATACAGTTACCCAATTATTTTGAGGCTAAGTACTAAATTGAAGAGTTGGCTTAAAGTTAAATCTGGTATTTAGCCTTAAAACAGTTTCGAACAACTGGGCCCATAAGGAGGTTAATACAAAACTCTTGAAGTAAGAAGAGTTGGATTTGTCATGACATAGCCATGCTATTAAAAATTATTATTGATGCATAAACAGTTTTGGTAGTTTTCTTTGTATGAAGAGGGATATATCAGTACAGACTGTGTAAATATAGTATGTGATAACCATAAATATTCTGTACCCATTGTTTTGTTTAGGAATATATGAAGTGTATGTATTAAATTCATTACAGTGACTTGTTGTCCATATTATTGTCTCACTTGTTTATTCTTTACTTGTTTTCGCCTTGTACATTTCCTTGTATTCGTCATGTCGCTGGAGGGAGCCAAATGGCTTTTCCTGTCTGTTGTCGATCGTTGGATCTTGGGGACAGTAAGCATTTGCTTGGCAATTTGCGCTGTGTGACATCACTGAAGAGCACTTGCCTTCCACCAATATGATACGCATATTTGTATGTTACTCCTGTGAAAGTTCGATAGTACTTGCCAAAGGTTTACTCAGGCTTGCCAAAGGTTTACCTTCACACATAAAACTGACAACCACCATATATGTGAAAAGCTCTTGAGTATGGCATTAAACAACAATCAAATGCTCAAATACTAGTAAAAGTGATGGTCAAGTTTTGACTATTTATTCACTAATTACACTGACAAAACCCTGTGTAATATACCTCAAATGATGATATCCAGTGGAAACAGTATGTTTGGCAGCATCCCCATTCACTGTGACATTTAATGCACTAGTGAATGTGACAATAACATCACTGAATGTGGCAGTACAGTGGGTGAGACAGGCACAACAGTAAGTAAGACAGTATCAACAGTGGGTGACACGGCCACATCAATGTGTGAGACAGTCACAGCACTGCGTGGGACAGTCACATGAGTGGGTGAGACAGTCACAAGAGTGTGTAAGTATGCTTAGGGTTTAACGTCGTACTTTAGAATTTTTCAGTCATATGACGACGTGGAATCATCAGGTGTGTGTGTATATATATATATATATATATATATATATATATAACGTGTGTCTTTTTGTGGCAGAGCAAGTCCATGCCGGCCAAGTGCTGCCGCCAATGAAGTATCATGCCGAAGATACCAGACCTAACACCCACCCACTCACCTTATACTGATACCGGGCCAACGAGTCATGTTTCCTTGCTCTTACCTCTCGAGCAGCAAGTACCCTTTTTAAACCCTGTGGTATGACCTGACTCGGGTTCGATCCAGAGATCTTACGACTTCGAGGTTCGACTTCTAACCATTAGGCCACCGAAGCGGTAATCACAAGAGCAAGTGAAACAGTCACAACAGTGGGTGAGACGGTCACAACAGTGAGTAAGACAGTCACAACAATGGGTGAAATATTAACTCCTGTGATCGACCCAATGATTTAGGTGTTAAAGGTAACAACGGCAGGTCACAGCAGGTGACGGTCACAACATGAGTCGAGAGACTATTCCAACAGTGAATGGGAGAAATGAGAATAATTGGGCGTGCAGTTTGTGAAGTACTCGTTCCCTGTTCATTTTCATACATATAGTGGTAACAGATTCTACACCTTATTGTGATTACATGTAGATTGCAGCGGTTCGACGAACAGCAGACGGTATTTGCTGCTCTTCTAGTTTGGCCTTCTTAGTGACAACATCTGATAATGCAAGAGGATACGTAAACTGCACAATGAAATTCTACTGATTGGAGCATTACTTCCGAATCGGTGTTTCTAACTTTCGCAGTTTTGATCGTCTGTTTTCTAGAGTGCCGTGAGCGATTATAAAACAGGCATCCTTTAAGAAAATAGGTCGTAATGTGTCTCCGTGGACGATAGCACAGATTAAATGTAAAAGATTTGAACTTTGATTGTTGACCTATAAATATATATTTTAAACAATGTATATATCACTGGTGTATATATATATATATATATATATATATATATATATATATATATATATATATATATATATATGCTGTGTTCAGAGAAGGAAGTGATGTTATTCAGGAACACGCGTGATGGACATTAAGTTTGACTTAATAACCTATATACGAATATACCAAACAGCTCTAGATTTTGTACAAATTGCAGTCTATAATAATGTGTCGTCTACTGTTGATATATTTACCAAAAGTCATACCTCGACCAAGGCACAACTGAGACGTTAATAACAGGGCCCCTGGTTAGATAGAGAAAAAGAAGACGACGTAATGAGGGAGGTGGGGGAAAATGTGATGATTTAATGTCAATGATTGAAGGATTTGCGCAGCATTTCTACCACTATCTCCGCCATCCTACAGCTATTGATCTGTTCTGCATCGAAAAAAAGTCGAAATGTTCGTAGGTCAAAGCGGTAACGGATCCATACAGACTATAGAAGAACGCAATCCATTGATCGTAAAGGATTCAGCTGTCACCAAAATATCGAAGAGGGTGGTAAAGATGGGTCCGATTCGAGTACGAGTGGTGTTTTTGATCGCACTTTTTTCCTTTGGAGTGGTGTTCGGCAGGGTGGCCACATTTGCCGCCTCTCCTTTGTGGATTGACAGCATTAAAGCATCGGAGCACCTGTTTAATGCATCGAGAAACGCGAGTCTTTTCTCAGGGACCAAACCCTTTAAGCAGCCTGTTGAAAAATTGTTCAGCAGCAATACTAAGCTTCAATTTGAGTTCAATGTGCCTTCAGATAAAAATCGGCCACACTTCACGAACTATTCTGCGGATGAAACTATGTTTATTTCTCCCTATTATATCGTTTTGACCCAACAACTCACATGTACCTTTGTGTTTGGGTTTATTCTTTTGACAATTTTTTTAATTGCCCCAGAGAAAATTACGGCCCGGGAGAGAAACTATCCAAAATGGCGTTTCTTGGTAATAGGTTTCAGCATGGCGCTCTCTAGCCTACTGTGCAACTCGGCAACAAGTGGTACCAAAACGGCTCCATATCTTCAGGCCATTTTGATGAATTTCAATGTACCGATTACTTTCACCACAAGGTAACGTTCCTACTATACTTGCTTGGCCAATACCAGTTAATGTTTGGATGACTGTACTTCCAGGAATTCTCGGACTTTTCATAATGTTGACGAAACATTGACAAATTTGGAATGCTTTGACTCGTCTAATCTGTATAATAAATAAACTAATTAAGTTTCCAGATATGATATGATATATGAAGAATGACACACCCACTTGAGAAGAAATGCATACGGGCATCAGAACGCCTGTTGGATAGTCTGATGAATAAATCCTGCAGATTTACAGTTTGATTTGATTATTTGTGTACGCCGTGATCAATGGATATTTCACTGTGTTTGAGGGCCGGCGAAATTGTGTATGTAGAAGTAATCAAGGTGTACTGAAAACCTCTTGCTGTCATTAATTTCAATTTATTTATATGTAAAAAAATTTAAATTTGCTAAACTGATCTTTGATAGGAATTGTAATATAGGTATTCATTCGTCAATATGTTACAGATGATTATCTTTCCTAAATTTCAAGATTTTTTATACTGAGAAAGAGGCCAACTCTTCGGAAACTTCTTTGCGCATGCGTGGTGGTTGTGACTGAGTTCGTGTGTATGTTACCAACCATCTTCCCTAACCTGGAGAGTAGCCAGTCTCGTCAGACTGAAGGGGGTGGAGAAGGAGTTGGAAGAATCATCTGGCCGTTAATCTTTGTACTGTCTCAGGTAATGTTACACTGCGTCACTAACAGGGAGGCACGCTTTCTAAACATCTGTGTAAATAGTTTATTTCTACATGTAGACCTATACACTTTAAATGATATTTTATCCATCTACATGACATCCATTCAGGACATGCAGCATATCGTCTCAGAAACTTGAATCGCTTTAATTGCTGATCTACATAAGAACTACGTGGATTAGAAGCTTATAAAGGAAAAGAGAAGAAAGAAAAAGTTGTTTGCGTCCGTTTAGCCGGAACTGAACCAGCGACCTAATTAAGGATCACACCTGATAACGATGTTACTAACTACTTCGAAACGCCGTGTTAATAAATCAAGAAGTTTTATATCCACAAGGAAGACTTTCCCAATGTCCTTTATAAGGATCACAGCTGTTTACCTCTACAGTCCTCAGCTCTACCAACTGAGCTATCGACTGATGGTGATTACGAATGTGTATAATAAGCATACAAGTGTGTATATATACGATTTGTGGATAAAATATGTGAACATTATTTTGGACACGTACTTTGATCAACTAACAATGCAGAGGTAGACCTGCTTTTATTTCTGAGAATTCATTTTCTTTATGAAGTGCTATTTCTCCAGATTTATTTTTATAATGAACAGTAATAATATTATCTTTTAAATAAACAATTGTAAAAGTATAAAAAAAATAGACCCCCCCCCAACTACGCTCACCCCCACTCCCTCTTGCCGGAATGAAACCAACGAGCTATAAAGCTTTCCTCTGTACAATCCTCGGCTCTACCTACTGAGTTATCGACAGCTGACAGCAGTTTGTGGATAATAAACATATATGCATGACTATTCGTTAAAAGAAACAAACTTGAGCAATTATACAGATGAAGAAACATATATTAACTATATATTATACCTTGGAGAACGATTTTTTTAATGTGGTCTTTATAGTGATACGTGTTAATGATTTTCCTTCTTGCATAAAAGTTTGTAAATTTTTGTCTTCCCTCGTTTTATCGGTCGATTAATTATTACTAATGATATGTTTATGCAATTATAATAAATGGGTTTATTAACTGTTTAATTCTTGGACTAAGCTGAATTAATAAACGCACTTGCCTAATGATTATACACAGTGGCTATTCTTGCAATACAGGGGTAACATAAAATTTAACTCATCTTGCATGGGTACTTCGTATGAAATGCGGATGGTATTTTAATCTTAGTCTTGTTCCAGTTTTATTCACTTTGCTTTGGAAAACACATACCAAGATCCAGTTCATCACTTCGGAGAATAATTGGTCCAGTAGTTCAGTTGTTTCTTCATTCAGAAGAAATCTCCAAGGAAAAAGTTCTTGTCAAACAGGCTTGCGTTATAAATTGATAAAAAAATGTCCAAAGGATGGAATAAGTTTTAAATAAATAATGTAGATCATTGACCCTTACAGAACCACATTTATCCACGATTTTATTTTAGCTTTCTTATATGAGACCCTAATTTGTAACAAGTGTTTTCTATCTGATTTTTATAAATCATTGATTGCTCTCTTATAATTTTAATAATTGAAGCGCTGACCATCGTATAGGCCTATAACCTAAGTCTACATCATAGAACTTCTTTTTCTCTGACAGATCACCATTTAAAATGTGATTTAAAGGGTTATTTTTATGTGTATTATTATGTGTTATATTATGACAAATCTATTAGAAGTTAATTGAATGTCCTCCCATCATAATGCTGACCTCTGTCGTATAAGTTAAAAATTTTTAGTTTGTACGACACGAAACAACAATGAAATAAATAAACACAATTTGAATGAAACCCTTTTTACCTGCCTAATGAGTATAGATTCCAAAAACCCATACAATTTCTTTGTGTAAAGGCATATCATCGTTGTCAGATCTGTTTCGTCTTCTAATCAGTTTTATTTAAATGTTTTAAGTGTTTCTTAAGGTTCGTTTATTGAACCAGTAACCTAAGGAAAGCAGCTTATATTTCCTATTGCTAACCAAAAAATAATCATAGCTGTATATTCAGTTTTGCAATATTTCATAAATAAACTGAAAAATGATAAGAAATGCAGACCGAATGAAAAGGAGAAAAATAACAGTCCGTCGAGCCGGAATCGAACCAGCGACCTAAGGATTTCAGTCCTATACTTCTACAGTCCTCCGCTCTACCAACTGAGCTATCGACGGTACTGATAATCAACCTGTTTAATAAGTTAAATATTACACAGAGGCATACATATATACATGCGCGAAAGCAGGCATGTATTGTCATAGACAAGCTGTATAAATACGGTGCGCTTTGGCCTTGGTTATTGTCACATGACCAGAAAACTATGTGGACAGACGTGCCTACAATAACCGAGGAGCGCTAACATACATGCAACAGCAACAAATAATTTTTCCACATGCATGGGCTCTAGAAAGAAAAAAGCGGAGAGAAAAAGTAGACATATCTTTTACAGATTTTGCATTCATCCGTATATAAATTAATGCTAGAGCCCACAGATGAAGAAACATAAGGATGACTGAGACAGTTTAGTGACATATTACTACGGGTCTGTATACTGCACAGATTGCTGTGTTGTCTATTATATGGTTAATGGAGGAACTGCCTAAAGCTATTTGGCCCTAACCAGTGTAGTTTATTGTTCATTCATGCTTTTGCGATGACATTTTGTACATTATAACTGGTAATATAATGATCATGCAACGCAAGAGATAGTGAGGTACCCTTTCCAGCGCGACTCGGGTCCAAGCTGGGTTGGCCATTGTTTTCTTGTACTTTGGTTTGGTTTTATATATATATGGGCTCTCAGTTTACCTACAAATCGTAATCTCAAAAGCAGGAATCAACACTAAACTGCACAATTGTGTCCCGAATTCATTTTGGCGGAAAAAGTTACACTCAAAAATGAATCTATTAATTTTAACAGAAAGTCTGTTCTGTGAGTGATGCTGGAATGTATTCTGTTATTGCAGAAGATTGTTAAATATAACACACATATTCTATTAATCCAATATAAAGATTCTGTTAGACTAACAGTATATTACGTTGAATAAGACAAAATATTGTATTATAATCACTCAGGCAACAGATTATCTGTTAAAATTAACAGATTAATTTTTTGAGTGAACCTATTCACCTTGGACCTGGGCCGCTAATGCTCGGTAAAAGATACCGCAGTGTTTGTGACACATGTATATATCTTGTTGTAGGTTCCGTATGCTGTACAGAGCACTGTTATAGAGAAGGTGACCAAAGATCAATCAGAGAAACCATATTTAGAATCCACTTCGGAGAAATCCGTGCCGGGAAAATCCGACCAGATTAACATGGTGTACTTTCTCTTCTGGACTTCTGGTTTCACCTTTATCTCTGCCTTGTTTTTCTTCTGGACACAAATCATTCCGGATTTCGCTGACGTCACAACTTTCCCAGAGTTAGGAAAACAGTAAGACGAATGTACACTGGCATGAACACAAGAAGAACCAGAGTCTCTGGTACAAGCTTCGTTTTCTCTCATAAATTTGGAACTTCAATCAAAACTTGGTATGGGTTCAAAATGGGCTGTTCCCGAAAAATGCGACAAATAAGGTACCGGTACGCCCACCCCGAAAATTGATGGCGTTTTAAAGGCAGAGTCTCTGAGGCAAGATTTGTTATCATTTATAAACTTGGAGCTTGACTCAGAACTTCAAATCGGTTCAAACTGGGTAGTTTCCGGATGATCTGCCATAAGAAGTATCCGGTGTGAGAAAAGTTGTTAATAAACTTCTGAGATGGGACAGAAATCAGTTATTAGCCTGTAACGATCGCCACTTCTATGTAACAGCTGTTGTTATATTCCACTGCATTCAGGGTTCACAAACCTTTAATGAACGTCTATACATATGCTTTTCAACTCTTGCAGATTATGGTTTAATGCACGCTGTCAGTTCGGCCGAAGTCCTTGCTCGTCATTCGTCACTATCGTGTCGTCATTCAGCATCGGCGCCAATCTGCTGGCTGTCTTCTCTATTGCTAACCTACTTCGCTGGAGCGAAGGTGCTAACTTCATGATGGTTGTTTCAGTAGGTGTACAAGCTGTATAAGTTTACGCTTTAGAGTTATAGTCTCATTTATCTATACGTATACATTACAGGATTCCACTCCCGTAAATTCCACTGTTCTTAATGTACCATGTCACTGCTTTCGTAAAAGAGACATATTTTGTTTCACTGAAAGTGTCTTGAATTATGGTTGAATTTTAATGATAAACTTCCCTAGTAACAGTCATAAATAACTTTGCAGACAATCCGAACGCCATCCTTATTCCTATTCTGGACGCTCTTTGAGGAGGTACCCTTCAGGTGGTATCCTCATGCCAGTCTTAGCACGTGGCTCAGCGTTGGGGCTATCTTGGTCATGCTGCCCGCCGTCTACGCCTACAGTACAGGGTAAGGCTTGTTTTGGCATATGAAAACTTTCGTCGTAATACTTGTCACCGTCTTTCTTTGCGGTACATGCATGGTAGTGAATGCCATATGGACATTTTATGTCGTGTTACATCCCATCTATACGCCACCACCATATAGGGTCTTTGCTGTACATGCATGGTAGTGAATGCCATATGGACATTTTATGTCATGTTACATCCCATCTATACGCCACCACCATAAAGGGCACGGTTGCTGTATACTTAACGTTACCGGAAATCCACGGCCAGAGAGGATATAAAGGGGAAAAAATATTATTCACATGTAGCACAGATTAGCTTTCTATGTTATACATGTAAGTTACCTGTCGTCAGTGTGTACGCCCACGGGGTAAGGAATGACATACAGTATGAAACTTAATCTTCCGATCATGTTACGTATCGTCTACGTCCACTACATGTCATGACAATTCATATATACGTGCCGTCTATGTCCACTACATGTCATGACAATTCATATATACGTGCCGTCTATGTCCATAGCACATGAAAAGAAACTTCTTTGTCATCTAGTCTGCCTAAATTTTGCGCTTGCAATTTTGGACTTTACTGAATCTTTAATGGTTTCAGTACATGAACAGAAATTATAACATGAGTCTACAGCTACCTAAGATCGATACGCCTATAATAGGTCAATGTCCATATTGGTTCGGGAGCGGTAGATCCAGGATCAATCCTGGATCGAGTCACACCAAAAACTTTAAAAGAGGAAGTTGTAACTTCCTCGCTTGGCGTTCATCATGAAGGGGATAGTGCAACGACTGGTTGACCCGTATCAGTATAATGGCTCGGGCAGGGCGCCTTACTTGCCTTCGGTAAGTCGTCTCAGTGAAGCAGCACTAGATAAAAGAGCGGTGCAACAAGGAGGTACATTACATACACCCTAAGGATTCCTTCGTCGTCATATGGCTGAAAAATTGTTGAGCACGACGTTAAACCCCAAGCACTCACTCACTTACTCACTCTATAGTGATTGATCAGTCTCAGTTGTCCTAATGTTATTTTAATAGGCTATATACAAATTTGTATCGCAAGCGTGCGGTGTATCATGCAGTATCTGATAAATCATCGCAACAGACATATGTAAACAGTACAACCATATTATATATCCCCAGAACCGGTACTATAAATCCCTTTTTACACACGGTAGAGACTTCTCCAGAACCGGCACTATAAATCCCTTTGTACACACGGTAGAGACTTCTCCAGAACCGGTACTATAAATCCCTGTATACACACTGTAGAGACTTCTCCAGAACCGGTACTATAAACCCTTGTATACACACGGTAGAGACTTCTCTAGAACCGGTACTATAAATCCCTTTTTACACACGGTAGAGACTTCTCCAGAACCGGCACTATAAATCCCTGTACATACACACGGTAGAGACTTCTCCAGAACCGGCACTATAAATCCCTGTATACACACCGTAGAGACTTCTCCAGAACCGGCACTATAAATCCCTGTATACACACTGTAGAGACTTCTCCAGAACCGGTACTATAAATCCCTTTTTACACACTGTAGAGACTTCTCCAGAACCGGCACTATAAATCCCTGTACATACACACGGTAGAGACTTCTCCAGAACCGGCACTATAAATCCCTGTATACACACTGTAGAGACTTCTCCAGAACCGGCACTATAAATCCCTGTATACACGCTGTAGAGACTTCTCCAGAACCGGCACTATAAATCCCTTTGTACACACGGTAGAGACTTCTCCAGAACCGGCACTATAAATCCCTGTATACACACTGTAGAGACTTCTACAGAACCGGCACTATAAATCCCTGTATACACACTGTAGAGACTTCTCCAGAACCGGCACTATAAATCCCTGTATACACACGTTTATGTAATAGTAAGCATGATCCCATGATCATTACAAACTGTAGCCATCCATCGAGGTGGCGTGGCATCATTCGCGTGATAATATATCTATCAGTTGTCTTACTGGCCGGGTGTCCAACAACGATATACGTTGGGTTTCAGTGTTCAAATCCCTTTCTCACATTCTTAGCTAATGTTGACTTCATCTTGGAAACACTTTGTGGACATGCACATATAGGTTTACACCACTGGAACATAAACGAAACAAGTGTCTAACTTCTGTCAAAATAATTAAAGGCCTTGTTACTGAAAATTACTGAGTCTTTCCTGCTGTGTCCATGGGCGATTTACATATATAGTAATTGCATACGAATGCCGATTTGATGTTAACACATGTTCTCTAAATTTAATTTTATTTACATTTTTTGCAGACCACCAGAGCACGACTCTAAAAGGCGCAACACAGAATTGGAAATTACGACTGGAGACGTAAGAGCGGGAAGAGTCTAACATAAGGCCAACTCAAGTAGTTATTTGTTACCAATTATGAGATCTTATGCACTGAAAAGGACACGTTTCCCTGTAATATTCTGTTGATGACAGAATTCTATAAGGCAGTATCAACAGCTGTAGGTACAAAACTGTGTTACCGCTTGTCTCCACTCAGGAGATACCGATATTACATTGCAATACGGCAATAAACATGCTGCCAGTCAGAGGTTTACTTGACTATTGTACATCCATACGCTGCGATTCAACAAACCGACTGGTGGAATTCGATTAATCGAATGAAAATATAACGATGCTATCAAATCAGATCGTGTTAATTAACGCGGATTACGAAGTACAGATCTTGCCCTTTGAATAATAGAATACGACGAGTTGATACTTCGTGGGATATCACGGTTCATATTTCCTCTATATGTGGTGGCCAATCTTGCAATACATGCGTACACGTTTGAAATTATGAAACGTCCATGCATACTTTTCTTACAACTCTGCATATTAAATGGACATTTGTTGAAATGAAATTTCAACAAGACAAAACTATTAGTCTGTCGAGCCGGAATCGAACCAGCGACCTAAGGATGACAGCTTATTTACTCTACAGTCCTCCGCTCTACCAACTGAGCTATCGACAGTACTATTCAAAACTGTTGTTAATGAGTAAAATATCATATCATATACATTTATGCATGTATTCCAGCAGACAAAGTTTTGTCAGATACAAGCTCTATAAATACGTACGATACGCTTAGGCCTTGGTTAATGCACATGTATATCACGTGACATGAAAAATATGCGGCCAAACGTGCATTCAGAAGATATCAGTATTAGACATGCAACGGTGACATATGATTCTTCACATAGGGTCTGGTAAGAAAATAGTAAAGGGAAAAAGTAGATACATATCTTTTATAGATATAAAACATTATGTTCTATTTATACCCGGTATATCAATCGCATCAAATCAAAATGTATTCGCACAATTATGCCACGAAGGCCCGGATATGTGTCATTTGATTTGTGAATTTTTCAATAATGACATCTATGTTAAATTCGGAGAAACCATACATCAACAATATATAGGCGGTATTCTGATGGTACAGCTTGTAATCCCCCTATGTGTATGACTTATGCTTGTTCTCATATGAATACAACTATGTGTAATCTTCACCAGGCTCGATATTTCTCACTCATTAAAAGGTATGTGTACTTATGTTTATGTATTTATTTATTTGATTGGTGCTTTACGCCGTTCCCAAGAATATTTCACTTATACGACTGTGTACTTTTGATCTTCTAGAATTAAACGGATAATATCTAGCTGTGTTTATGTTTTGCACTTAAAACTGCTCTTATTTTAGTACGAAACGACCTGTCAAATATGATCATAGCTCTATTGGTTCAGGCAATCGGCGTCAATTCTGTATCTCTTCAACTAGGGTGTAGGGGCTGTACATTCGTTGTGTTGAATTAGATCGCCACGTTGGACGTGAGAATAATTGCATTCAAAGCACAACTGTATGGGATACACATTTTGATTATCGACAACTTTTTAAATAGCATGGTGCACGATTTGGATACTGATGTCATTTATTCGCCTAGAATTACCATTCCTCGTGTCTTTCCAACATCATTGAAAACTGTTATCTGCTTCTTTTTACATGAATCCATCTTAATTTCATACTTTAGGCCCTATATACTTCCTTTGTTGTTTGCTGGTTGGAGTTTAACCTTGTTTTGGAAATGACTGTACGATTGACATGGAACGTCCATTTAAGATTCGCCTTACAGATAGGTTTCACTTTGCATGCTTCAGTGACTATTCATGGAGGTATTATATAAAAAAATCTATATGTAAAAAGTGCTTTGGGTTTTTACAGCGCACTGTTATTTTCAGAGAAAGCGACCAAGAGTATAATCATCAAACAATAGAAACCGTCCGTAGTATCCACTTCACAGAATTCAGCGCGAATGAAATCTGACCAGATTCCTATATATGGACTTTTGGACTTCTACTATCATCTTTATTTTCGCCTTGTTTTTCTTCTGGACATTCCAGTCATTCCGGATTTGTATATATGAGGTCACAATTTTCCAAAAATTTAGTATAGGCCTATACATATTTGCCGCCATGGTTAAAGTGCATGAAATATTCTTGAATATGGTGTAACACCCATCAAACAAATAAGTATGGACTATACACATTCGCATTTTCAGAAGTGGACCGTCTAAGTAACGATTTGATATCACTGATGAACCTAGAACCAGCATCAAGCCTTGTCATGGTTTAGACTTGGTGGTTTCTCAGTTAACCAGCATATATGAAGTACCCTATACGAAATTCGCGAGATGGAATCCTGTTTTCCCGAAGATGTTTTTTCTTCGTTTCCTATTGGTCATTAACATTTTAACCTTGTCATAACATGCTGTTTTAGACTTGTATATCAGTGGCGTAGGAAGCGGGGGAGGTTCCTTTCACTGTAAAAACTGTGAAGAGGCTGTTGTGCCCCCAACACGCACACTCGCACACACTTTTCGACCCATGCAACCATATAAAGATACACTACAAAGAATGCTAATTTCTTGACTGTTTTGAATTGAATGTAAAAACATTTCTTTTCATTTCTTCAAGCAAATTAACGCACTATAATTTTATTGGTCACATAAGCAATATATAAATTGAAAATTGGTATCTGAAATTTTGCACTTTGCAAAGTCGGACAATGTAACTCAGACTGAGCATGAAAACATGCAGGTGTACCAATTCCCCCGAAAGGCCTCTTATCCGCCAGCAAAACTCAGTGCAGTATTTGCCCTGTTTTATTGCATATTTTCCGCAAGGCGATAATATTTATTAAGGTAATGTGTTAAACCATGCCTGCATGTTTTCTATCAAAAAGAACGCTAGAACATCAAGTTTACCTACGATTTATCATAATGCTGGACAGGTCTATAATTGACTGGGATTGATTGGGATTCCGCCTGCCTTTGTACGACCCCACCCCTCTCCACCCCTCTCCACCCCTCTCCCCACCCCTCTCCCCACCCCTCTCCACCCTGCTGCCTACGGGGGTGATTACTCTGGTAAATTTATAATTAACATTGTTCAGTTTACCCTTAGGCGCTATTTGAGTAAATACACGTATTTTACAGCTCGCATAGCGTGTATTTCAGCTGAAAGTAAGTGCATGTCCATATAGAGCTATAAGTACTGAAGCGATTCGATAATTCAGATCTGGGTGTGCCAAAATGTACAATAGGTCCTTACTTCACCACAACGTTGAGGATGGAAATTTTTACTCTTAAAACACGCTCCTTGAAGACGCGTGTACGGATGTAGGATTAAGAGATTCCGGGGCCTAGGCGGGCCATCGACTTAACCTTATTGGTTAGGATAATGACCCCCCCCCCCCCCCCCCCCCACACACACACAACACTTTCCATTCGTTCACTGCGCTCGTGTATGTATGCATAATGCCATGGACGTTACAGCAAGCAAGTGCGATGCCGCAAATTTCGCTGTACACAGCCGATCGGTATCTCACAAGTAAGGATCGAGGTTTAGTGCTGATACTATAATCTGGCCATAGGCCTACAGCTCTGGCGTTGATTCGGCTGCGGCTTTAACTGAGGAGGCTTGTCAGGTGTAGTGGTCCGTGATGGTAATTTATTTAAGGGGCAGTGGCGCACGCAGCGAGGGCACTGCGGTTTCTTCTAATTGACATTTTTACCTACTTATTTGTATTTGATTGCTTCATCTATATGCGTGGTCGACCAGCATTATATGGTGGAAGGAAACCGTGGTTCCTCTGGGCTTCCAGACCTTCCCATGTATTACCAGAGAAGAAGTCACCTTGCTCTGGATTTGAACTCCCAGCGACCGCATTGGAGGGATGTTCCTAAGCCATTATACTGCGCTAGCACGCTGGCTACTCGGTCATGGAGACCCCTTAGCCTTGTTGAAACTTTTTTACTTATTTATTTATTCATTTGATTGGCGTTTAAGGCCGTACCGTATTCAAAAATATTTCACTTTTGCATTGGGCGCTCCTATAGCTGTGTCATTGTGTTGCTCTTATGCAACATATAATTTCACTTTAGGCAGGCATGTGTTTATATGCGGCAGAGGTTCGAATCCGGCCTTGGGAATTTGATTCCTCCGCTCTCACTGCTTATGCATGGGGCCGTTGTGACTGAGCGGTCGACGAGCATGTTCGTTGAAGCTCTAGGATCAAAGTACACTTTTGATCCTAGAGCTCTGTTCAAACATTACCTATATCAAATATCTATAATATCTAGTTCGAAAATTCCCTGCATAGCCAACGAGACCCTCGGTTGTTAAACACGCTTACCTCCCCTTTGCCGCGATTTAGGACATCACGTGATGCATATGTTTACTTCCGCCATAGCTGTCAAGTTTTGACCAGGCCGCCGACTTGATCGAGAAGTATGACGCAGGGAGGGAATGTTTTAACGTAAAGTCTTGACTTTCATCGTCAAAAAATTTGCTGTAGATTCCAGCATTGAGAAACACATGCTGTCAAGTAAGGGAAGTTGAAACAGCCCGCTTGATTGCGTTTAAACGTGGTGTGTATGAGATTTGGAAAATCATGACGTGTCAAACGAACAGACGAAATGATGCTGTAGTGTTACAAGTGGACGCATGAGATCGGTCGGCTTGCAATGGGCAAAAATTTGCAACGCTTGGTGGAAGTCATTAACAGATAACAACGGTCGTCGCTGACAGAAAAAATCGTCCCCAAAAGGTGTTGTCAACCAATTATCGTAATACTGACTGCGAGTATTGTGTCTTCATTAGTGTTCATTGGCTTGAAACAGAAAAAAGGGCCTTCAACACATAAAAAATATGCTGACGCAGCTGCTGGTTTTGAGATCTTTTCTTTACACTCGGAGTTATGATTTGGAAAAAGCAGAATCTGGATTCAGAGCTTTCCAATTTCCAGTTGTGTGAATAAGGCAGATATTAATTAATGTAAATGCATCATTGTCAAGGAATATGTGGTACAAACTGTTCCTGTTGCTGCTGTATTTGATCGTGTTGTTTCTTCTGGCAAGGATCTTGGAGTTGTTCAGCTGGTATGAGAATGGACTTCTCACAGAGAAACTGTTTGACCCCATGACCCTTTCTGTGGGCAAACTCAAGGCACTGCTTGACTCACGGGGTGTCAGCTATGAGGCAGTGGTGGAGAGGAAAGAGTTAGAAGAACTGGTGGATGCCACAGGTAATGTGTATGCTAATAGTACCTGAAATTAAAAGCCCAGCATACTCTGATTGTTATAAGTTATGCATTATTACTTCTTTCAATGACATTTAGAAGTTGGGTTGGATAACATAACAAATGTATGCATCACAACTTCTATTTATTCAGTGAGCAGCCTTTCGGTATAGGTACTAATACCGCCATCAAGCATAATTATGTATTATTATTTTCAATGGCTTCCTCTCCAGCCGTATGTGGGAAGGTCTGACAGCAACCTGCGGATGGTCGTGGGTTTCCCCCGGGCTGTGCCCATTTTCCACCCATCATAATGCTGGTCGCCGTCATATAAGTGAAATATTCTTGAGTATGACGTAAAACACCAATCAAATAAATAAATAAATAAATAAATATTAGTTTCAAGTCATTATGATGGACAGAGTGGTGTATTTAAAATGTATCATGTATGGTGTAAATTGTAACAAATTCTCAATAGATGTGATCACCCATATCTTGCATCGAGGTCCGTCATTAAGCGAATGTTAAAAGATAAGTAGTTCGACTGATTTACAGAGCTGCTTGTGGCTGGTAAAAAGATTTAGACCATATTTGAGATCTGAATATACACTTAGCACAGATAAATTTTCATGTACTGTAAGTTAATACGTCAACCAAATCTGTTGGTTAAGGTGAAGATGACGAAGAAGAGATAATACTAGTATTTGTGAATTTTTCTGTGTCCATGCACACAGGTACTGTGACAGAAGATGATTTGGAGGCCATAGACATGGAAGAAAATGTGTCTGTCACCAACTTCACGAATGGCAATCACTTCTATGAGGAGGTGGAGGATAAGAAAGACAGTGTTTGGCTGGTTCAAGTTCAACTCAACTCCTTCATGCCTTCGGCACTAAGCAGCGCTCACTGGAAAACAGTGCGAAAAAAAATGTCCATTTTTGGAATTCGAGCTGGACTGTTTGATTGTTCCCATGATTGGAGGTACCTGTAAATAGGGTTTACAGAGTTATTTAATTATTTTGATTGGTGTTTAACATATGATGGCAGTCATATAATTGAAGGTGGAAATGCAAGTGCACTGAGTAATCCATCAAGTACCAGGTATCTGACAAATGTCCTGGCTTAAAGCCACAGCCGAGACAGCAAGAGGTGTATTGGAGCATGCTACCTTATTAGCCATGGGTATCATGGGTGAAGTGATAGCTAATTCCTTGAAATTTTGAAGCCTTATTATTTATTAGAGCTGAAGAGCGGAAGTGAAGATGTATAGCTTTGAATGCCAGTGCAAGTGTATCAAGGCAGATTCAGAATCAGAATTTGTAAATCTTCAACCTTTTCAACCTCTAAGGCACTTATTTCAGTGGAATTTATGCATGCAGTTATTTTGACAATTACACCAAAATGTTTTTTTGTGTCATTAAAGATGCAAACTTTATTAAACTGTGCAGATCATTTCTCTACACGCCTTTGTTCTATCAGAATGTTTCAAGATTTTGGTCATAGTGGTGCTTCAACTGTTGAAGAATTAGGCTACATGTTTCAAGAGTATATTCTGCAAGATTGGTATGTATACTATTATACAGAGAATGAATGGTCTCTTTTCAGACACATTGTTGCACTGTTACTGAAAAACTTGGTATAAAACAGTAGTATTGTTTGTGCAAGTACATTGTATTTGTATGGTTTCAGCTTTTGTGACAGGAAGGGGTGGACAAGTCCACGACTGGTACTGGCACACCCGGCAGACTTTCAGAACAAAGCCAATGTGATACTGAATACCTACTCTGGACCTTCCAAGCCCTACCATGTTCATAACTGGGTGAAAAAGAAACTCAATGAACAGATACAGCGGGTGAAGAATTACACAGAAGTATCTGACAAATGGCTCAATGATGAATACCCAGGCTCAGGGATTCGCCTAATGGTTTTAACGCAGCTTTCAACACTACCTATGTTTTTCACAGCCCTTAGTGTCAAGTTCCCTGGGCGGGTTAGATTTGGGACTGTAGACACCAATAGTAAAGAAGGCAAAAATATCCTGAAAAAGCTGAAGTTCAGAAAGACTCCAATTCATCTTGTCATCACCGCAGAAAAAACGCACATTTATGGGTCTCGTCCTGGCGAAGCTTTGACTTTCCGACACATGGAACGTTTTCTGAAATCGCTCTATCCAGAGGTGAATGATTTGTTTCTTTTAAGTTTGTTCCTTTGTAACCTGCTAAGTTGCCTGGAACTTGTGCTGTCTCATGGAGGCTTTGTACGGCGGATTTTAAACGTTCTGTGGTGCTTTCTTAAGTATAATATGATAGTAATAATCTTATGGCTGCCTCTTCTGGGACTGTTTCAACTGCCCTTTATGGCACCTGTGGTTCACCTGGGTTTGAAATCAATCCGGGTCGTTAACAACACCTACATAGCTAGCCTGATCAGAAAGGACTACTTTCTTTACAGCATGAAGTGGACTCTCCTCATGGCTACGTCTATAGCTTATTCTTTTATTGTTGGGTTTGTCGAGTATAAGAAATCTAGTGGCTCTGAAGAAGAAGGTAACGAAGATCACAGTGAGTGGGACTTTTCTAACTTTCGCACGCTTAGCCACCTGTTCACACCACTGTCCCGACGGCCCCTCGGCTTTGGGATGTACATGTATGTAGGAATGGAGGAGACGGGGGGAATAATCCCGGCCACAGCCCTCTGGCCGTCTAACGTCAGCACCTCATACATAAGCCAGCTACCAACATGGGTTTATCGTAGTGTCAAAGGAGAAAGGGCTCATATGGGCAGCAGTAATCAGACCACATCGGTGGGAGAAGAGACAGGGTCTACGAGCGAGACCAGCCCTGAGGTGTCACCACGGGAGGAAGGCAGGATTGAAGGCGAGACCATCATGGCAAGCCACGCCCACAAGCAGCCAATACAACCCAGCAAGTTCAGCTGCCACCAGTGTGCCATTTGCCTGGACATGTATGAGATGGGGGTGCTCTTGTGTGGTTTACCCTGTGGACATGTGTTCCATAAACCCTGTATAATGACCTGGCTATCCAGTGATAACCACATCTGTCCTCTATGTCGTTGGCCCGCGTACAAGCCAAAGATGTGCCAGATGCACTTACATAGAGAATGAAGTCAAAACCATCTGTTTGATTGTACCTGTGGTTATATCTGTATACAGTTTGCTGCTTAAAGATCAAGTCAAAATATAATTATTGAAATTCAGGATTTTAAGTTAAACTCCCTTTGTGGTTCAGAGCTGTGTTTTTTTGTGAATTGGCATTTTTCCAAAAAAAAAACTACACCTGTGTGTTAGTATAAGTATGCACGATAGGGTAGGGTGTCTTTCTTTGTTTGGAGTCACAGGTATGCTGTGTATGGTGCCTATCTCCTTGAACTAGTCAGTGGTGTCATTTGAACAGTTACGAAGTTGATTAGAAATTTTGAAGATCAAATAACCTGTCAAGTTTTCTCTAGGTTATATAATTGCTAAGTTGGGTAGAAATTATGAAGATCAAATAATCTGTCAAGTTTTCTCTAGGTTATATAATTGCTAAGTTGGGTAGAAATTATGAAGATCAAATAACCTGTCAAGTTTTCTCTAGGTTATATAATTGCTAAGTTGGGTAGAAATTATGAAGATCCAATAACCTGTCAAGTTTTCTCTAGGTTATATAATTGCTAAGTTGGGTAGAAATTATGAAGATCCAATAACCTGTCAAGTTTTCTCTAGGTTATATAATTGCTAAGTTGGGTAGAAATTATGAAGATCAAATAACCTGTCAAGTTTTTTTTCCAGGTTTTATTATTATGTATATGTTATTATTGACATTCATGTCTTTCCTGCACAACATTTCCAAGTTGACGTGTCAGGCTGAAGGAAGATAACACTGCCTCCAAAGGCTATATTAATATAAGTGGAGTTATCTCCTTTTGCAAATGCCAGATACCGTATTTGAAAAGTGCAAGAAATTGAAATATCAGGAATTTGAAAAGTCTTGTTAACCATCATTGTAAGTTTCACATTTATAAATTAGGGTGCCAAATATGAAAATTCTTGTGGACAACCTCAAACTTGGGATCAATCAATTAATAAATAAAAGACTTTAAAATCTTTTAAGTCAGTGATGCTTTCTGAGATTAGAACAGAAAGTTCAAAGTAATTGAGTGTTCATGATGATAAGACCAACTATCAGTGTAAACTTATATTATATGTATAGGAAGTATATAGCTGATGCTCTGCAGTGTGTAGCTATTACATTAATTTATTCAGGACAGAGCAAAACTTACATCTAGTATTTTGTACATTAATGCCAAATTAGACACAGAGATTGCAAAGTCACAGAAATGGAGTGGTAGTCTTTGACACTTTACAAATCCTAATCCTAAACTTTCTAAGCTTGTAAGGGTAGATCTAGTCAGGTGTTTGTGAAGGAATAACTTGTTTTAATATTGCCACTTATTTGGCTTGTTATTTGTTCATGTGACGTCTTTATTAATGAGTGTCATATTTGTTTGCAACGTAATGTGGGATAGGGTTTACGTATATAATGTTTTAACCAGTAGCTGATCTTGGTGTTCCTTTGACTTATCACAGAGCCGAGAACATGATCAAATAATTGAATACAAATACAGTAAATTATAAATTAATCAACTAAGGGACTCTATTTATGTTTTACAAGTAGATGGTTGAATATACGTGAATGGCTGCTATATCAATTGAAAGATAATATAAATTATAGATAGATTGTGTTCGCAATGTCATTATGCTAATAGACCTGCAAAACAGTAGCTACAATATGTTTAGTAAAATACCTCTGCTTGTACGACTGTACTCCAGACCTAGAGTGCCCCTAGACCTTTGCTTCATACTGAAACTGGCGTCCACCCAGCTTTAAATTACTTGATGGAAATGCTTTGTACTCTTGTAGGACCCATTAGAAATCTGTTCGTTGTTAACCTGAACAACCCTCCAAAATGGGCCCTACTCTAAAGTTTTATTGGTCTCTCAGTGTTAATTTTAAATTATGTAAATTCCTAGATAGAAAAAAATGAGCCAGAATAAAGAAGAAAAATACTGACGGACCACACTTTTGCTAATGTATGTTGTGTTACGCCCAAGAAAGAATTTTTTAAAGATTGCCTGAAATCTGTCAAATAAGCCAAGCATAATGGGCATTATTGTCATCAATATATTTTTGTTTTTCTAACAAACATCATTTATCTCCGTCTGTACAATGTAAATGAAATAACCAGTTTTTGATGAAGTTAAGGCGAGTTATGTATAATATAACTACTTTATCTACGTTTATAACCACAGATTTGTGATTAATGTATTTATATGGGTATTGTGATTTCGTTTTCAATCAGAAAACTTACAAAAACATTGCTGCCATCATTTCAATCCCTCTGTAGAGTAAAACAGTGCAGTTTTAGTGGTTCTCCTATGCTAATGTAAGTTATCCTTGTTTTATGAAATATTTCACACCCAAGGCTTAAATCCCCATATACCCTTCTCAACAAGAGGATAACTATTTTGTCCCTACAATATTTATCACATGGAAAACCAGCCTTGCATACATATGTAAAGTGGAGCCGAGAAACTCCTGCTAGCTATGGCGATTGTAGACAGTGCTGGTATAGTAGCGTGACGTCACAATAATGCGTCGTGGAATGCAGCGTCACAAAGAAAAATGACGTCAGCCTGCGTAGCTGAATGGGGAACTCGTAAAACTCCTTCCTGCCTGTATCAAGACTGTCCAAAGCTGTGAACTTATTAATGCTTCACTTTATTATGTCACAGTTATCTGTGTAGGTGTGCTTACAAATGTATATGAGGTACACAGTCAAAGAAGTAAACGATGCGTTCCACTGTAATTAGGACCTTCTGTATAGCTTGTCCTCGAGTCCCCCATTACTGCTTGTCCTCGAGTCCCCCATTACTGCACAGGGTTTAAATCTAGTGTACCCCTTTTGGGCATGCAGTTCTGACAAGTATATGTCAATATTTTAACCTTTTGTCTGATCAGACAGTGGCAATCGAGAATCACGGATGATGGAGGGAGAAACAATTTTAATCACAGAGTTGTCAATTATATGTTATTTGAAGAAAATTTTGTGAGGTTTGTGAAGTAATATATACTAAACATACATTTAATCATAATCAAAAATAATGCAAATTTATAATAATTATGGTCTTAAAGCAGTGGTAAAATCACTGATTCACTACTATTATCTTGTACAGTGTGTTAAGTTGCAAAATGTACTAGTGGGTCTATACCAGCAGAACATGTTTGCTTGGAGGTGCTAATTATTAAACTGTTCACAGGTTGTAGATTTGGTAAATGATACCGGTTTCAGGATAATCTTTGTCTTAAAAAAACAAAAATGTTTTCATTTTCTGGTGATATTCATAGTGGAGATATGCAGGTATACATATAATAACAAAAGTACTTGCCTGTATTTAACATCAGAGTGCAAATTTTAGAAGTTTCTCCAGTATGGTGATATATCTGCCCTGTCAGCCAGCAGCATAAATTGAAAATTATCCCTAGAGAGAATAAAGTGATAGCCCTGCGCAATCTAGATTCCAGTGGTTAAGTGGTGTTCTTTTTATTATCTATTGACTGATGTTAAAAGATTTTGTTTCTGTATTTATGCAGAGTGTTTGCACAAACCTGCACATTGTATGTTAGATCAGAGGTATATTAATGTACCTGTGGTATAAATTTACTTGGTTTAAACAATATTTATTTTTCCTTAAGTGGATTGGAGAACAGGCGCAGTGCCTATTTTAACACCTCTCCTCTCCTTACTTATATGATAGCATTTCTTCACTACCTTCTAATCCTTATCAGGCGTTAACAAAAATTGTTAACTAGTTGATTGGAAAGAGGATATGCTGGGGATCCATGTATTTCTATTCAGAGTGTTAAAACAATTCTAAGATTTGAAAAAAGTTATAATGCAACACTCTTGATAAATTTTAGGAACTTTGTTACCGATTCTGAATGGCTACACATGCACAGATGAGGCTGAATAGATATTTTGAGAAATATAATTATTTTGGCTATTCTAAACAATAGCAAAAATTTGATATATATATATATATGAAGTGCATCATGTAAGTTTGCCCTTCAGCTAAAGTGTTTGTTTACTGGACATCCCATCATGTGGGATGTAAGAGTGTTGATGGGCAAGACTCAGAACATCTGGTACAAGATGCTAGTTCAATCCTGGCCAGGGAATTTCTAGATTTCCTTTCTTTCATAGTTCATAAGGCAGTGTTGAGAATAAGCACTTGAAAAGGAGGTATAAAACGAATATTATGGTTTTAAGCAAAATGAAAAAAGTCATTAGCTGAAAAGCAAAAAGAAAAAGAAAATAACCCCTCTATTTTATGTGTACATTTTATTCATAAAGTAAGCAGGCCAGTGAAGTGCAGTGACTCTCACCAGTGCGGTGAAGCCAGAGACACACTAGGTGGATTTCTTCAAATAGATGAACTTAATAATCGCCTGTGAAATACACTGATGATATTCGCTGCGTAGGTGCCGACACACTAGGCAGATTTTTCCGTTGATCGTGGTCAGTAGGCTATGTCGTGGGCTTCCTCCTGGGCTCTGCAGGGTTTTCTCCTAGCGTACATCCACACCAACAAATAAATAATTTCACCACTGATCTATGGCACGAAGTTGGAAGCCATTTTTATGCCCAAAAAAGAAAGCTGAGAAGCATTACTTAATATGGTAGGACCCTAAACTACATTTTAAGACATAAAAACCAAATGTTTCATGTATCCTTTAAGATGAGGCTTGTCAGTAACTTGCCAAATGTTGGTGGTTTATCCCAGGGCACACTGATTTTCTCCACCGATAAAACTGACTATTGAGCAACTGAAAAGCTCTGGAGTTAGCATTATAAGACAATCAAATATTTAAGTTTGGCATGCATTGATAAAATAACACAGAAGATATGTGGTTCTCCTTTTAATGTTCCCTGAACATGAAATATTTTTATTAGAAGGTCCAAGATACAAAGAACACTTCAAAATAATCGTTTTCAACTTAAAATATCATTACAAATGAGTTTCATTAGGGCGATAGAAGTTCCGCATAGGTCAAAAATAAATATTGGCATGATGATATATACTTTAATATTACTCAACATATTGCAATGTCAGTTGTAAGATTTTTATAAAATATCTCTGCTATTATTAAACATATTCAATAAAATCATGGCATTTTCTTAAGATCTTAAAAAGACTTGACATATAAGTTTTACCTTGTTTGGAATGGTATAGCTGGATTTCAGCAAATGTTCACTCCTATGAAGGGTTGGTCAAGCACAAATCCATTCTGCAATATGCTTGAACATTCTTGTAGGTGAGTCTTGCACTTTTCTAATCTATGGATTAACCATTTGATTAGTAACATCACAAGTAATATATACCGATGAACAGTTAAACACACTTGTGTAAGTTATATGATAGAGTTTGAACTCATTTATCACTAAAGGAAACAAAAGAGTCCTGTTGTACCAAGTTACCCGTCACAAATGTCAGGCAACTAAATTTGATTGCATCTGCTACATGTACAACAAGGGCATCTTGAAAGTAGCGAGACAACTGATCAGTAAATTAACATAAGCAAAACTCGCCTAACGTTTTTGACAAGTGACATGATACAGTAAGACTTTGTTTTAACCTTAGTAACAAATGATTTTGATCTCAAACCATCCCAATTAGCCTTCAATCTCAAAACTCCCCAATTAGCCTGAAATCATTCCAAACAAAGGAAAAGTACATAAGACTATGGTGTTTGTGTAGAAATAGTTCCAGGCGTGACCAGTTGAGAGTCGGATTTCTCTACACTGTTGGAAAGCTCATCTTTGACTGTGTCAAAGTCAAAATGAGGCATTTCCAAGGGAGGTAAATCTAGAGATGGAAGATTGAAGTCTTCCGTGTCCACGTTATCAAGATACAGAGCCTGGGCGTGTTCATACTGCTCTAGCCTGTGTGCCAACTGGGACTTCTCGGCTTCACAAGTTTCTAATTCCTTCAGTAACAACGATATATGTTTTCGGAGCTCTTCGTTGTGAATGCGCAACTCTTCTATTATGGTTTTTTCTTCTTTAGGAGATTTCACTGCTTCTGCTATGATTTCATCCATCGTTTTCTGTCGCGGAGAATTTTCCTTGTGCTTGTTCAGATCTTTCAGAGAAGAGTTGCCATAGTGTCGATTTGCCAAGTATTGCAGTAATGAATCTGTTTCAGCCATCGTGCGATAGGCGAGATAATTATCAGCATCTGACAGAACCCGTTCCTCAGCCAACTGCTCCGGAGTGCTGGACGTCGCTTTCACACCATCAACATGGTCCTCCGCTCGTAAGGTCTGACTGGTCAGTGGAGAACTCTTTTCCCTGACCTCGGCTGATCTCTGATTGGCCCCTTGGAGTTGGGCCACTTCGGCACGACGCTGTCGCCCTCGGATGAAGTCCTGCTGTTTGATGTGATACTGATGCTGAAGTCGCAGAGATTCCAAGGCATGGGTGGATGCAGTGAGCTGCATGGCATCCAGGATATGCTCTGACAAAAAAATGACATTTTTCTTCAGGGCACACCAATTTTAGATGTTGTTTAACAAGCACAATAGATCTTTTTTCAATTTCTGGGAAGGGTGTTAAAGCAAAAATTATGCTTGAAAACTTTCTTATTTGTGGAAAATGTTGACTATAAACAATTTTTCCTGCTGAAGACATATTTACATGACAGGAAAGCCTTGAAAAACAGCAAAATCATACAGACATGAAGATCTAAAAAAATAACAATTTTCATTTTCTTTTTTGATTTTATAGATTCGACTCACTCATAAAGCAAAATAAAATAGGTTTCGCCTCAGTTTGAAATAAGGTGAGATATATGCATCATGGTCTCATGCTGGCTTCCTCTCCGTATGTGGGAAGGTGTGACAGCAACCTGCAGATGGCTGTGGGTGTCCTAAGGGCTATGGCCTTTTTCCTCCTATCATAATGCTGTCGTAAGTGGAATATTCTTGCATAAACAACAATAAATTGCATGTAAATAAATCTAAATCTAAATTTCCTCTCACCATAATGCTGGTTGCCACTGTATAAGTGAAATATTCTTGTGTATGTAAAATACCAATCAACTAAATAAATAAAATGTGTATGATGAGTTAGTTAAGCCAGTTCAAAGTGCCATTTGACTTGTATTAAGATATGTCAGTTTTGACGTTTAATATGCTTTTGAATAACCTGTCCATGTTCGTGTTGTACACAAAGTAAACTAATAATGCAAAATAATGTGCTTGGGGGGAAAAAAAAATTCAGATTTGTTCCTTGGAACTTGCACATTTGTGGCAAACAGTCAAATAATAATCCAGTGCCTAGTTTTATTAAGTTTATTCTTTAAAATTACACTGTACAATAACTAGTGCTGGCAGAGCAAGCAAAGATCAACTACCCATGGTAACAACATGAGCCTAGCCAGTTCTTTTACAACCTACATCAAGGTAACATGACAAACACATTTGCAGTATTCTAGTTAACTCTAGGCTTGGCATATTCAGGTCAGCTCATGCTTCACGTTCATGTACTGGTACTGTAGAATGAAGGTATTTCAGGGGTCAATGGGACAAATCCTTTCTCTTCAATTTCCTTATCTGACTTCTTTTTGAAAAATCTTAGTGTATAGAAGTGCCAGGTTGGGTGTATTCTTCTCTTCACACTAGACAACTAGGAAAGAATCACAAAAGTTTTGGTTTTAATCATAGCCAACAATTTTAATAACCCCAGCTATACTTGTAAGGGAGCCCCTCTAACCGTGGTGATTTACAGCATATGCCAGGGCAGCGCAATGACCCAGGAGCCTCTCACCAATATGGTCAATGCGAGTTCAAGTCCAGTTCATGCTGGCTTGTGGGAAGGTCTGCCAGCAAACTGTGGATTGTCATGGGTTAGCTCAGTTTCCTCTGACCATAATGCTGGCAGTCGTCATATAAGTGAAATATTCTTGAGTATGGCGTAAAACACCAATCAAATCAAATAAATTAAATATACTTCTTGGGGAGTACTACTGGTAAAATGGGTAGAGCAATTAGTTTAACCAGAGACTCTGAGCTAGCTTATTGAGGTTAATATTACTGGTACTTACCATATGTACATGAATTCTGAAGCTAGACTAATATCAATCCAATATGCACGAACAGTTGTCTTTATGACATTCTGACAATGTTTGTACATGTATGGTCAACAGAACAACTGACATGACTGATGTTGAAAAATGAGTGGGTTGTTTACCTAGCTGAATTAGAACAATGAAAATAACATAACTGATATAATTATGGATGTACCTGATGCTCTTTTATGACAGTATATGGCATCCTCAAACTTTCCCGTCTTCATAACATGGTCAGCTTTTCTGGCTTGCTGGTGAGCCTGGAGTTCAAACCATAAACAATGATCATGATGTTACCAGTATATGTCTGTCTTGATGGTAGTTTTTTTCAGTAACATCAAGACATTTTGCCAAAACTTAAAGGTCTCCTGATGTCAGATATCTGTACATTTGTTTTCGACCATATCTTGGTTTATAATCAACATAGCCCGACAACGAAAGGCTCAAAATAATCATTACAGAACAGTGAATAGAACCTATGTGAGATATGAATTCTCAGGAGTTCCACACGGGGGCGCTCCCACATATACCAGAAATTGGGTAAAACATTCCATTCACCCAACTCACATGCGCGAAGGCTGTGAATCATCAGGGTTCTAACCCCAACTTCCAGTATATGTGCGAGGGCCCCCACGCTGAACTCTCAAGAACTCGTATCTCTAATATAGGCCCTATATACAACATACATAAAACTACCAGTAATTGAGATTAATTTAGTTAAGTTCAGAGACAATGGTATGGACTAAAACATACATATCTCTGTGTATTTCTCATATACATTTATAAAGAATAACATAACACAACACTCATGTGTTAATGTAGAGTACCCCACCTCTGCCTATTGAAAATACATCATACTATGTATCATTAAACAGCAAAAGAAATGTAACTGATATAAATTATAAACTTTGGATGATTAATACGACACTGTCATTGTCAGAAATTTTTAAAAATTTTTTACTTGGCTTGCTTAGTGTCATCATCTGTGTCATTACAAGTTCAAAATATTGAAAGTTCTGCACGTTCTTAACAGACCATGCGACTGTCTTACAAGATAATGTCAAATAATTAGAAAGGATTTAATTAGTGTATAGTCTTGACATAGTCTATATACTATATGTATTCTGGGGATTATTTTGACGGGTTGGTTGTTGTGCTGTGCAAAATTGGGACAGAGATACAGTGAAATGCAGATATGCACATTCTTTCACAAATGCCACATCATGATACCCTTAATTGTCACTTGAGTTACAGGCCAAGCTTTCTCAGAGGCATTTCTTTACAATTCCTAATCGCTAAAACAAAACACTGTCAAACAATCTTAACTTTAACAGCAGTTGAATCAAAGTGTGAGAGGAGAGAAATTCCATCACCTGATGATTCTCTGATAACAGTGGACCATACAGATTTATGTATAAACAAACAGACATCATCATGTAACGGCACCATAAATGTCCTCATATGAAATTGGCAGGCTCTATCACCAAACTGTGTGACAGACCCTATATTACCAGTCATATGAAGCCTACAGTCTTACCAAGTTTAAGGGAGAATCCATTCAGATATGACACAAACTGTCTTCCTTTCCTCATTCAGTTTCAACTGTCAGTCCAAACCACAACAACACAATATGACAAACCCATCTACGAACTGATTGGTTGAATTGATGACCAAGGGAGGTCATCCTCGTGACACTACACTCCTGACAGAGTAGTTCCCCTTGTACAACATCAGCTCAAGTCGTCTACATGTCTTAAATGCATATATGAGCTAGACTGACATAACATATCGACAGACCGTTAAGTTGGTAGATCATTAATCATACCTGTAGTGAAACCGAATTATACTTTTCACTTCTGCTCGATTTTACAAAAAAAAAACTATTCGAAAATTCTCCAAATGATCAATGTAAATTTGAAATTTGAAATACATGTGATATTCTAGTGGCCTACTTTTCTATAAGTACGGAACACGGTTGTAAAACTTAAGCTTCAGCGACGGAAACATTTCTTACAGATAATAGACTATTATAAGGCTGGACCTAGAATTGTGCTTAGTCGAATAATGCCTGAGACTTTAGAACTGGCATTTCTAATTATTATAAACTTCTCCTTTCAGCGCTCAGAATGAAGCTATAAGCTGATCGTCCCGGTGTTAATGTATTGTGACCGGATAGGGCATCAATTTGGTTGGCATATTCCTTCAGTCATTACTATACGGTAGATCTACGTGTCAGGAACAAGGAGCGAAGTCCGTGACTGAAAAATTACAAATTTTATTTCTAAGTTTCAGACACGAGCCGGCTTGTGAATGGTTTACGGTACACTACAGTGCTTTCTAGAACGAGTCGACGACTAAGGAGATAATGTAAGGTAGAAAGTGTGGGAAATTATCTGTAGATCCTAGAGTACATTGATTTATTTTAGTCGCTGTTGATTGTTTTCTTAGTATGCCGACCAGAAAAAATTTTTAGAATTAAAAAAAGGATTATAAAGCAGAAATTTTCAATAACTTTGTCTTCTTTGTAACCGTCTTTGGTCATGGGCGTGATTTCAGTCTTAATAAGTGTTGTCTCATAGAAGTATACTTTAAGAATATTTACTGTAAAATCACAATATGTTCATGTTTTCTAAGCAAGTTAGACATTGGCATTCATTTGTATTTAATAATTTGTTGGTGGGGTTCACGTCAACTCCTTCCCTCGATGCATTACAGAAAAATACCACTTTGTTTTCTTCAGTCATAATCATTTTTTTTAAATTATGTCCAGACCTGTTATTACGGTATATATACGACAGCCGCATGTATATACATATGTATGCTGACGAGCACGCCTTAAGTCTTATTTTGGCCAATCAGTATCGTCCCTGTTTTCAGTCTTCCAGGCGTCAGTAGGCCTACAAGTCGTCTATTTCCTGTTGTTGAGTAAGTGGGCTCAATCAGATCAATTTACCTGTATAAGAAAGTTCCGGTTCATCACTGATAAGCCGGCTATTCACACAATATCTGCTTCTATATGACTTTTCAAGAATTTGATCTCGTTTGTCATGCTTGTCATCAGTTTTTGTGCATTTATGCTGTAAGCCTATACTGTTGTTTTCTTTTCCTTGAGAGTGGGTGTGATCACAGTTACCGCAAATGGAGTTAAAAGCTGTTAGCTCAACTGGAACGCCACTTTAACCATTCAGCTTATAGAGAGGTTAAGTGAGTCAAATGGGCTAACTCATTTTACATAAGAATGACGCCATTTTGCCATTTAGATGCCTGATGAGCAGGACAGCCTGACTTATGCACTCCTCGCCCATTACCTTTTCGTTTGTTTACGAAATCAAATTTGACTTATGCAAACAACGCTTTATGTTCGGAAAATAAAGGAACTGATAATTGGTTGTATTATTTATTACCATTGTGTACTGAAATGGCCATACTGACATGGAACAATCTTGTTATCTATCTTTGGGGATATAGGTTTCACCTGAACGATTTTTTGGCTCGATGGTTCATGGTAGGCCTTTTGACATGAGCTTAGGTTATGCTTCTGTTAAACAGGTGGCCCCGAAAACTGTAACTATCACGTATGTTTACTAAGACGATGCATATGTATAAATTATATTTCGCATAAAAAAACACGGACACTGCGTCTATGAGATTTTCACCTGTAATTTATTCATACCTCAGCAGCCATACCTCAATATAATAATCTTTAAAAAAGTTTTCAAACATTTTTGGCGACAGCACAGAAAAAAATATTCACGGGCGCGCAAAGCTTTCGCAAGTAAACTGAGTCCTGTATCTACATGGGAGAAATATGATTATTTCTCAGTGAGGGCAAAATGTCACTCGCTAAAGAAAATTGAATAAAAGAAAACTATAAAAGATACATTTATAGACTATGATCGTTCGCACGTTAAGTGTCTGTAGTTGAAATTTTGAACGTAGACCTGTCTGACTGACTTCAGTCTTTATTCGGCAATCACCTGTTTGTGACTCCTCGTCAGTGTTACTACAACTTCCCCGATTCAAGGTGTTATAATCACTCGAAACGTCACACAGTTCCACCATTATTACTTTTTAGTTTTTATTCCTTCATTTCAGTTTACCAGCAAGCAAAATTTAAGCAATGGTTGTATACACGTGTTCACAGGTGGACGGCTGTTTGCACAATAATTAAGCATGCACAAGGTCATTGCGGGGGTATGTAACTTAGGCCTATTTAGATTTTGCGTTCATGGACTAAAATAATGAAATGACGACAAGGAAGAGAAAATGTCGACGACGCTTCATTAAATCTGTCAGGAGCAGTTAAGTAGATCTCTGCTCGTAACAGTGAAAAGCGGTTAAGCAGCAATCGCATGTAGTATTGCTGGATGTGTGCGCAGGCCGCTCTGTTCAGATATGTACAGTGAGCCGTCAGCGTGGACCTTCCTCGGTCATATCACACGTCACCACAAATAATCGATACGACGAGTTCGCTATAGCCCGGTGTGTTATACCGGAGTAATAATACACTATAGCGTGAGTGACGGCTTCACTTCATTTACTAGCACAGTGACGTCAGAGCTTACTCTCGATCTGCGCAGACTCCGACTCAAGGAGTCTGAGGACGTCACGTGTCAGTTTTTGCTCTCATTATCCCGCGACTTTACCCGAAATATTCCCCTATTTATAGGCTTCCTGATCGTTATTACTGTTCTATTTTGGTTTGTTTTCTCGCGTTTTAGAAGATGTTCTGTAATTTCTCCCTCACTTAACCGAACTGTCAGCAATTTCTATGATAGAAATTCATTATTGGGCACATAAACCACTTTAAAATATCGCCGTTTAATTTCTTTCAGTTGCTGCTTTAATTAACGACGTTTGTTTGCTTGGTTAACATATATAATATCACTTTGAATTAATGTTATTTGGGTCATATCATAGCGGTTTTTTCAGCGCATTGTTTTAAAACAGCCACTGTATTTATAGTGGAGACTACCACTAGACATGCATGATCAAAATGACATGTAGACTACACTTTCGAGAATGTACCTTTGAAAATTTTATATCGAACATGTATGAACATACATAACACAAAAAGTGTTTTCGTTTGTTGACAGCCAAGCGGCAAAGACAAAATATTGCTCTCTTTATTTGGTCACATGAATATCTGACACCATGCAGCTTTTGCCGCTGTTCAGTGGCCATTCGTGTCCATGCTGTGACTGACTCTTGCCATAAATGAGTAATACGTTAACAGTTTTCCTACAAAACATCATCACAAAAAATTGAATGAACACAAGACTGCACGTCTTAGGTCCGAATTACTTCAGGTGGGAAAAACTTCCTTAACATAGACACTGTACACTGTAAATGTATAGACTGAATCCAGGCGATGACATTATCTTGGCTCCAAATGAATTCTGTTTTGGTTCTTTAATCGGCTTACAAAAGCATTTAATTACCAGCTCTTATAACAGCCCCTTTGTAGGATACTATTATAGGGTACTTGCACATATTATAGTTTTCATACTGATTTGCAAATTATCACAGTATTCCGTGTGTCAATATATTATTTGTTTGACTACTTTAGGTTTCAGGTTGCCCTCAGTGTTCTTTCAGTCACTTCACGACGGTGTTTGCTCGCAGCAGGCCAACATATTTACGGTGCTGGTTCAGGGTATGGCCAGATGTACCAGGCCATAAACCTTAACTAGTATATGTATCTGTAAACCGTAATGTCATATGCCAAATACACCAGACATGACGCCTAACCTTGTGCTCTGTATCTGAAGATTAATGACAGCGTGCTGTTAAACACGCTAAACGTAACACCCCACCTAATGTTTAGCAGGCTATCTGTAGATTCGGGCCACCTGGATCCCCAAACGCCCTGCCAAATGCACCATCAGACACGACGCAGACATGACGCGTAAACTAGTGTTCAGTTTCTGTAGATTTACGGTAACGCCACTCCAAATACACCAGATATGGCGCGTAACCTTGTGCTCAGTATCTGTAGATTTACATTAACACCATTACAAATACACCAGACATGACGCGTAACTTAGTGTTCAGCATCTGTAGATTTACGGTAACACTATGCCCAATACACCAGACATGACGCGTAACTTAGTGTTCAGTATCTGTAGATTTACAGTAACACCATGCCAAATACACCAGATATGGCACGTAACCTTGTGCTCAGTATCTGTAGATTTACAGTAACACCATTACAAATACACCAGACATGACGCGTAACTTAGTGTTCAGCATCTGTAGATTTACGGTAACACTATGCCCAATACACCAGACATGACACGTAACTTAGTGTTCAGTATCTGTAGATTTACAGTAGCACCATGACAAATACACCAGACATGACGCGTAACTTAGTGTTCAGTATCTGTAGATTTACGGTAACAGTATGCCCAATACACCAGACATGACACGTAACTTAGTGTTCAGTATCTGTAGATTTACAGTAACACCATACCAAATACACCAGACATGACGCGTAACTTAGTGTTCAGTATCTGTAGATTTACGGTAACAGTATGCCAAATACACCAGACATGACACGTAACTTAGTGTTCAGTATCTGTAGATTTACAGTAACACCATACCAAATACACCAGACATGACGCGTAACTTAGTGTTCAGTATCTGTAGATTTACAGTAACACCATGACAAATACACCAGACATGACACGTAACTTAGTGTTCAGTATCTGCAGATTTACAGTAACACCATTACAAATACACCAGACATGACGCGTAACTTAGTGTTCAGTATCTGTAGATTTACGGTAACACTATGCCCAATACACCAGACATGACGCGTAACTCAGTGTTCAGTATCTGTAGATTTACAATAACACTATGGCCAATACACCAGACATGACGCGTAACTTAGTGTTCAGTATCTGTAGATTTACAGTAACACTATGCCCAATACACCAGACATGACGCGTAACTTAGTGTTCAGTATCTGTAGATTTACAGTAACACCATACCAAATACACCAGACATGACGCGTAACTTAGTGTTCAGTATCTGTAGATTTACGGTAACACTATGCCCAATACACCAGACATGACGCGTAACTTAGTGTTCAGTATCTGTAGATTTACAGTAACACCATACCAAATACACCAGACATGACGCGTAACTTAGTGTTCAGTATCTGTAGATTTACAGTAACACCATGCCAAATACACCAGACATGACGCGTAACTTAGTGTTCAGTATCTGTAGATTTACAGTAACACCATGACAAATACACCAGACATAACGACTAAGCTAGTGTTATGTATCTGCAGATTTAATGGAACGTCAAGCGCCATGCAAAATACATGCACCAGACATGACGCCTCACCTATAGTGTTATGTATCTGTGGATTGATTTCATTCCGTCTTAAGTTTAAGTATTTAAGTTTAGTGTATGATTATAGTTATGGTTGTTGAATTCATCGCGTAAGCGTGGTCTAATCATCTGACGGAGAAGCCATCCAACATATAATTTGTATCGGCATGTCTTCAGTGGCGGCAGCACTTTGGTGGCATGGATTCGCCCAGCCACAAGAAGACACAGTGTATGTACACACACCCAGTGACTCCCCGTCGTCATATGACAGATCAAGTATTAAGTACGACGTGAACTCCCAAGCATACATGCATACAGCATATGACTTACCGCAAACCCCGAATAACCTTTTCAGTCTTATGTACTCTAAACGGATATCTGACTGACTTATGTCTAGTGCAAGTCTTAATATGTATTACGGTATAACCAATTTCAAGAAATCGAATTATCAATGGAATTATAGCAGTAGGTTTATGTCATGTATGAAGGCATATAAATCCTACACCATTACTATTATGGGATTTCAATCCCGTTCACCTGTTTCCTGAAATATTTTAGTTTTATTGTATTAAAAGTTTTTAATGTAATATTTTTGTAGAACCATATATCTTCATCATTTCAGAAAATTTCCTGCCCCCTAATCAACATATCACTGGCGTGAGAGCGTTTCTCGGGTGTTAGTGGGCGAATATCCTTAGCGACACCCTGATGTTACCCAACCTTGAGGACCCTTTTGTAAGCCCTTCTTCCTGTCCCTTGACCCTTGTTTTACCACCCACTCTTTCCTCGTGCCCCCAAGACTGCCGTCCCATTCAGGCATCTGAGAAAAGTTTCCGCCTCGTACTTATCAGGGGGCGCTGCTGCAGTCTATTTTGTACACATACTTATACGTAGACCTCTCATTATCACGTTTTCTTCAATGCACATACATAGCCAGATTTTCCATAAATTGACAACTCGATGTTATTTCAACATTTATAGGATATTTGAGGAGATAAACCTTCACTGAAATTATTTCGCTCCGAATTATCATTGAGTAACACGCAGGGGTGTGACATTACGCCGAAGACTCGTACGCGTGGGCGTAAATCATAACTCTGTGTGCCAAAGGCGCAGGTTATGCTATTACACACCGACGATAGGATTAGGCGCAACGATACCCATACCTAGGTCAAAACCTGTTTGTCTACGTTTAGAGATTTTTCGCAAGTACATGGCCTAAAGTTATATTACTTTACATAGAAGTTGTCAAATTAACCTTTTCATACATGTTAAAACGAACGTGTGGAAATTGAACACAGACGCACAGCACAGCGTCATTTTCTGTGTACCTTGAAACAAATGTAACACTTAGACCATGCAGTAAGTTATGTTTCTTCCCAAAACTGTTTAAATCAACAGACTGTGACATGTGTGTGCTTTAACTGGACTAATGTTAAAGCAGGGACGATACTATGTAGTTAGAGCAGTGACTGTAGTCTTTTAATGTAAACATTGTGCACAAAATGAAAGTAAATCATAATATATGAATATCTATCAAATTACAAACAATAAATGGGTAGGCATTTCTTTTAAATTTATGTATTTATTTATTGAATGTTTGTATTTATTTAATGAACGTTCAGCTTTCACTTGCATTTCACTTGCATGACGCCATTTTAGTTTGTGGTAGGTGAAACCATGGTAGAGCGTTGGGGTAAACCACCACCTTAATTCTCCAGACACTGCACGGTCGTCTGACATGTGCTGGATTCGAACTTGCGATCCAAGGACTGATCGACCTTGGCGAGGAAGATCCTTTAAGCAGGTGAGCAAGAGAGTCCAGCAAAGGCATGGCCGCATCCAACGCATCTATTCGTCTTATTCATTTGGGAACATGTTCGATTTTAAATTCGGTCATGCACCGTAACGATGGGATGTATTTACTCATCCACGATCAGAGTATGCAGGTGGTGTTTCGTTGTTACCAGTGGGAGTTTGCAGAATCATTGCGCTGTGATATATAGGATCAGTAATGAGCCAGTGACGTGAGGCCACCATTTTGTTGCGGACACTTTGGGGAGAAAATGTCGATGGCCAAACTGTTTTGATACATTTATTTTTATTTTAATTGGTGTTTAACGCGGGGGCGTAGATGGGGAGGGTGGAAGTGTAATCAGATTCTACAGAAATACCTGCGAGTAGAAACTTCCGGGCTTCCTGTGTTATTTACACTATTGCGTATAACATGACTGGAAAAGTAACAGTCCGCAGTCTTCACTTGACGCCAGAAAGATAACTGATTGATTGATTGGTTAATTGTTCTTTCACCCCAAACATAAGAGTTTTTTTTTCATTAATACGATGGCGGTCAGTTTCATGCGCATAAAGGAAACCGGATAAATCGCCGAAATGATGGCCGAGTATTTACACGTGTAACATTCAGACTTACACGCTATGCTGGTGGAAGACAAGTGGTCTTCAACCAACATGAACGTAACTGCGCGAACGGCACAAACTAGAGCCCTCGATTACTTTTATTGTCCCCAACAGGGAGGCATATTACATACATTCTAAGGACTCCTTCGTCGTCATATACGCACGACCTTAAACCCCAACACTCAATCACTCACTTCAATTGTCACAAAGTCCAGGCACTACGAACAGAGAGAGCGGGGAATCTATACAATTTCTTTAACCAAGCCTTTACTGAACACACATCTGGCATACATCGTGTTTACGCGAGAGATGCATATTTCTGGTAACTTTATATTATCCATGTGGGTTCTATCTTCTTCTCGGTCAGGGAAGTTTAAAAAATTCTTTTATGTCCATTATTATCAGAAGGCGGCCGGTGGCGCTGTCTTGTGTTGTTCAGTATGAGTCGACCCGGGTTTCATCCCTGGTCTTCCGACTTCGAGACGGACACTCTAACCACTAGGCCACCGCAGCGGTCAATTCTAGAGTAAAACGTTAAATAACAATCAAATAAATAAATACCCCAAAACAATCATTGTTGTAAGTAAGAGCGTTTGTCTTGTAAGCCATGCAGAGTTCAGGATTCAACTCGGAGTCCGATCATCCCTGAAACTAAAACTTAAAAAAAAAAAAAAACAATCGCGGAGTTTCTTCCCTTGGCTCTCACAGCATAAATGGATGGGCGCGGCGATGTAGTGGCAAGGTAGGAGTGTCATATACTCTGTTGTACTGGATCGGGCTTCGTGTCTTCAACACGGCATCACAGTGAGGAAGCAGGATAAATATATATAGTAATTCGGACCAGCTTACAAGTAGGTAACGTGGTGATACAACCGGAATGAGATTATGAGCGTATGAAGGAAACAAAGAAACAAATCCGCTAATACAGTTATCCCGGCATGTGCTAAAGAACTCTAACAGTTAAATATGGTACGTCTAACTCTGAAGCACTTGTATCGTGATTGTTCAGATACCGCTTCATCAACAACATGGCGATGATTGTTACATAATAATATAAACAATTCAAAACTCAGACATTTGTTGTAACAATGACGGTACTTCCAGGTAGTATTACAACAGAAAAGGGGGATAGATTATTGATAAATATACAATTTTCCAGAAGACCAGTCTTACATTTATTTTTGACATATGTTCTTTCAGAATTGTTTTCACGCATTTTCTTTGCCTAATAATATGACAGGTATAGTTCTGCATGCATCTAAACGACGCTTTTCATCGACACGCGAGGTCATCCGATCAAATCCTAATGGCAATGATTTGTATCAGTTAGTTAATTTGGTAGAGCGTCCGCTTCCAGTGCGGTAGATCCAGGCTCAATCCTGGGTCGAGTCACACCAGTCACACCTATGTAGGGGATAGTGCCACGACTGCTTGACCCGTATCAGGAAATCCATCTTACAACAAGGAGGCACATTACATGCACTATAAGGATTCCTTGGTCGTCATATGACTGAAAAATTGTTAAGTACGACGTTAAATCCCACACTCACTCACCCACTCAAAGCGCTTGACACGATTTGATTGACGCTAATAAAAAAGACAGAAACAGCCGCTCAGTTAAACGATTTTTTGACCGCGACAAATAAGAGTGGTCTTTAACCCCCTTGTGATCAAGCTATCAGACAACATTTGCTGCCTTAACCGCCTGACTGTTTATCGGTCTATACCTCAAAAACTGTCAACATATTATTTTTTAAAGCACTCGATAATAGCCCAGGACCAGAAACCTATCAAAACTCTCCATTCCAAGTCCTGATTCATAAATTTGTTTATGGGGAAACTATATTAGTGCACTTCTGAATCTCTAACAGCATAAGAAATCTATTGAATTTAGCCACTACTGGATGAGTTTTGGTGGCGTTGTTCCTTGTAAACATGTTATCTCCCGTACACAGTTATACACACGACAACCAAATTTGGGACATCTGACCTAGAGCAATTCAGAAGTCTATTGACAGCTGTTGCATGGATGCCTATTTATATACAGTCAAGGCTCTTGATAAATATGACTTTTAAAACTCTACTTCTATATATATTTTAGCGAGGTATTTTAATGCTTGGCACTTTCATTACCTTATATTTGCCTTGGCCTTGGAAGAGGCCGATTCCTATTGGCTTAGGCCAATACCAAGGTAACACTTTAGAACGATTAAGAATTTGTAATTCTTACCAAGAACCTGACATTACCATGGGGTTCCGCCATGAATAGATTACATTTGATATGTACATAAGAAAGCCAGTTTTAGTTTTTTATTTTAATTGATTTACGTGAAGTAACGAAAAAATTAAAATGTAGCATCACTGGCATGCCCAGATCCCATCGCTCCATGATGACAACGAAACATTTTGCGTGTTGCATGAAGAATTTTCAGTATGGACAAACTGGTACATATCAAGATACTAGTAGTGATGTATATACAGTTACATGCGTGTTGATTAGCATAGAGCATCGCGGTCTTGCTCACGTGCATCGGTTTGTCACTCGCTAAGTTGTGTTCAGAGCATCGTGTTTACTCGTCATTCCCACGTAAATTTTGCAGAGCATCAGTTCCGTGGGCTGCAATCCAAGGACGAAATGTGGGAGGAAAGAATGATCAAGTTTCTCCCTTCATCCCTTCAGTTCAATTTATAACGACAACTATCTGGTTCCCATTAAAATGAACACATAAACTAGGGTCACAATACCGTCCCCCTGAAGCCATTGCCGAAAAACCATGGCACGAAGCACGTTCGAAACATTCGGCTTCTGATCTCAATGGGATCAGGTGACAAGAGGAAATAGATTAATGATCGTTCTATGATACAGTGACCTCGCCTAAAACCTGCACGGAACCTGAAAAAATGAATGAAACACATCATTAACGAGGTCAACAAGAAAAAATAAAATTGGCCAAATTAAATCATGTACCATACATAATAAGTTCACATGAACTGAGTTGCCTTATATTACAATTTAATTAATTTTCTGTTGTTACGAAAATCCTAAACGTTGCACTTCCCACTGAAAATGTTACGATACATTTCTAGGGAAGTGAGGAGCTATAAAATAGTACAAACCGGAGCTTTTTTCCAGATGTTTTTAGAAAATGTATTACTGCTTATTTCATCTGTTTTTTTCATTCTGGAGAATGTAAGCTAGGAAATTGTTGTGTGCACCGGCCTACCAAAAGTACATGAGGACGTTACCTAAATATTTACGTAGCTACTGGAATTAAATCCATGTAGTTCATAGAGAGAAGCGTTAAGAAATAATAAAAACAATAATTTGCCTACGACTCTAACCAGAAAAATTATTAGTGTCTGTTTATCTTAGCGTTACAAATATAAACCAAATTAGAAAGGGGCGGATAATCCATGCCTTAAAATAAAATTTGGAGGACCGGACGTCAAAAAGTTGATTTTCTTCACAACTCTATAGGATATATGTGTCTAAGTACAGCATCCCATTATATAAGAAACAGAATTAAATATGGGCATCCAGGATTAAGTCACTCAATTTATTTATTTATTTATTTATTTATTTATCTGACTGGTGTTTTACGGCGTACTCAAGAGTATTTCACTTATACGACGGCAGCCAGCTTTATGGTGGGAGAAAAATATAAAATATAAGTAAAAATATATGTCACGAAACACTAACATTCAAGATCTAAGTGAAGTTCAGTTGCTGACATTCAAGACCTAAGTCAAGTAAGATGACCTAATATATATCGACATTCAATGTTAAGTCATTGAGTTAAGCAATGTCATCAAAGAGCGACGCTCAAGATCTACAGCAAGGTCATCAAATGTCAACATCCAAGATCTTTCCACTGAAAATCAAGCAAGATTACCAACTACGGACATTCAAGATAGGAAAGGAATGAACTATTTGCTTAGCAATGAAGACATTGTGTGTTCAGATTCGTAAATAGCCGCATAGGACTTCATTATTCCGGGAAATGAAATGCATAAATGTTTAGCCAAAAGAGGCATTTCGGAGAGGAAGCCACCATGAGCTTGACTTGAACTCACAACTACCGCATTGGTGAGTGGCTTTTGGGAGATGGTGCCACGCTAAGAGTCTAATAACAAGGCCGGTAAAGGCCCCCTTTTCTCTAGAACATGAACGGTTCTCTGGCCAAATTTGGTTTATTTGTTACACATGAGGGTCCATATATATAAAACAATGTTGCAGCACATAAAAGGTATTTCACATTTTCCCATCTTTATACCATGGCTTTTAAAGGTATATGCAGACACAATGACATTATATGAACTTGGCCCTGTGGTATCGCCAGCTTTGTAAATGAACACGAGTCTATCGTATATCACAGTAAGGTACAACACTAAGCGCATGTAAATGTAAATGTTGTAGGTGTATATTTTATAGGTTTTAATCTCACGTGACCGGCATAATTGCACCTGAGCATCTCAGTCGCAAGTAACATTTGATTCCCCACCCCCGTGATAGTACAGGGCAGCACAGCTGCGACTGTACAGCGCCACACATATTGCATTCGTATATAAAAAAATGCGTTTTGAAATATAACCCATCGTATAAATAATTAATTCCATATTTAAATATAGGGAATTATAAAACGGCCCTTTCACAGATGTTTATAGTAGTTGTTATTAATAGATAAATCTCCCGTACACTAGAGTGGGAATATATACATGTGCTCCAGATTTGATTTAGAACCTTGGAATGAATTTTCGGGTCTACCGTGGCCGAGGTGATCAGGGTGCCAGCGCCGAGGAATGACCTAGGAGCCGCTCCCTAATGCGGTCACTGTGAGTCCAGCTCATGCTGGCTTCCTCTCCGGCCGTTCATGCGAAGGTCTTACAGCAACCTTCGGATAGTCGTGGGTTTACCCCGGGCTTTGGCTGGTTTCCTCCCACCATAATAATATAAGTGAAATATTCTTGAGTATGGCGTAAAACATCAGTCAAATAAATAAATAAATAAATAAATAAATTGTTATGAACTTGATACATATACAAGTTCCCTGCATATATATACCGATAATAAAGATCGTTGGAGTTGTATACAAGCTATAAGACCTGGTCTACATCCGAGTCGAGTGAATGAAATCAAACTTTTATGAAATTGGAAGCCATCTAAAATTTTGGCCTCCCATGCTGTTGGACAATAGGACTGCCTTACATAATACGTGTTAGAGACACCATCATCGTATGACCGAATCAAAGTTGAAAAAGACATATTTACGTATAAATACCCTAAGAAGAGTAAGGCAGAGATTATATATTTGATAAGGTGTATTGTAAAAAGCATTTTAGAACGCTTTTCGTATAAAATATGACGTAAAGTATAAGTTGGCTATGCAGGAAATATTATCGGAATCACCATGGCATTAGATCACTTTCTAGGAAAATGTTTTAAATTTGTTTAACGATTATCGATTTGCATCGTCTTTTGGTTTTCAAATAACCATTCTTACTAATAACGAATTTGATGATAAGAGTCATTTAATTTAATACCTATAAACTATATATAGGGGTCAAATGACATTTTATGCTGCAGATCAAATTCCACTCTACAGATAAATACCATTCTGGGCTTAGGTTGAAAGGTCATGGTAAGGATGTTATGAATGGCTGAGCACGGCATGTAGCTTACACTGTATGTTTAGGAAACTTTATTTGTGCTTATACACTTTCCTAGTAGTATTCAGTATCGGTTTGGACAACGTCACTGGTTGCTTCTGGTCTATTGTCAACGTGCATTGTTATTAATTACAGGTACTCGACGTAAAAGTTTAAAGGTAATGATGTAGGGATTAATTTAACATCACATTTGCAGTATTTATTTTCATCGTATTACGACGGTGTCAAGCATTCATGAAATCCCAACGTATTCGTCAATAAAACATACTTCCTCGTTGAAGCTCGCTACGATATGGATTAAATATTGCCGATGTGGCGTTAATCCATAATCATTCATTCATTCATTCTTCGCGGAAGCACAACACCGAAAACATCAAACATTGACGAATGTGTGCTGTTAAACTTGTCATGTGTCAGTTATGTATAGGGCTAACAAGTATCATTTAATACAGAATGTCATCTGATGCGGGTTTTGAACCATAGACTAATGTCGTATGAGGCACCCTTTATCCACAACGGTACGGTTGTGTTAAAGCTATTGTATAAACAGGATATAAGCACACCTAGATCACTTCATCCCTACTGCGCCCCATACCGGTACAGCCATGGGCTTTAGTTTACCCCATCTGTCCGATCAGCCCGACACAATTCCCCTTGACGAGTTACAGATCAAGTTGAGTTTCAGGTCTTGTTGTACATTTTCGGTAAAGGTATGATCATTTTGTCCCGTTTTGGACAGTTTTTTTGTGACTTTTGTGACAAAATTATATGGCTGTTTTTGTTCTTGGTGGAGCTTGAAATAGCTATTATTCTAACCTCTCAAATTACCCATATAAGGGATATGAATGACGACAACAATACTTCCAGGATGCTTGTTGAACAAACCGCCTTTTTTTTTACACTATAATCAAGAATATATCACGTACAAGGGTGACGGAAGGGTTATGGGTACCAGACATACCCTATAATACACGGGACAAATACTGAGGTGGAAGATGGATTTGAAACGCGACCTGACTGGTCAGGGCTTCTGTTATCTGCAGCGTCATAGATGCGCTTTACAAAGATGACTAAAGAAAAATGGGCTTTAACATTCCTTGTGTCTTTCCGGTATCATTGAAAACTGTTGTCTTCGTTTCTTTACATGACTTTCTTTTTATATACTTCTAGTTCTTAAATTGGTGGGTATTGCGACTGTGTTACCACACAGAGGGAAATATCTGAACTTGTATTTTTTATTAGATATACTTGTATTATAAAACACTATAAAATTTGTTTACAATAAGACTGATTGAGGTTTTTTTAAAAACTGAGAGAAATATGTCGTCGACCGTTCCTTTATAAGGTTCACTCTAGAGACTTCCTGCGGTGTATGAAAAAGTGAGGTCGTATGTTCGAATCCATCTCGTTCCTTGATTTTTGTTTGAGGAGTTATGAGTTGTAGCCATTCTCCAATACCCTCCCTCTCGCCCCACTCATACAAATGCACCAGGGGTTTGCTCGGCTTTCTGTACGCATTAATCTAACTGCCTATCCCTTTCGCATATCAACAATGTTGAAACGATATATATCCGGGCTTATATTTCTCTAACACCTGATAATACCAGTCCATCATCGTCTGTCTATAACCTGCAGTGCACCACGAACGTAATCCAGTTAGGGACATATCCCGGATTCCATTTGTCAGGCCGCTGTGGAGAAGACTGATTGTGCTGGTGGTGGAGGGTAGAGGTGTGTATTGTACGCCCTCATGTGGCCAGAGCAGTGTCAGACAAGAACGTTCGGCTCCTGGGTCATCAATCATATACACAGTGGAGTGTCTATATTAAGTGCAGCTCGGTAGATGAGCTATATAATATAGATCGGACACAGATAAAACATTAACACCAATTTGGAGAGGAGAAAATAGCGGACAAAAAAGGTAAATATAGAATTTACAAAAAAAAACATGGGACGTATACAATTTGTTTTTGGACGGGGTAGCATTTTGGTGCAATTTCATACAGTTCTGCGCTAAATAAATTCAAGTAATAAATTGTCCAACGAAAGCTACTGATTTTTTTCTTTTCATTTTTTTAATAACACTTAAAAGGTCTAAGTATTTTTAATTGCGCCACGTAAGTCTGTCTGTCTATCGGTGGACCTCTTAACATGGTCATTTACCTTAGAATTGTAGGGGCCTTAATGTCGGAGCTATTGCGAATTTGCACTCAAATCCCGAAATAGAGAAGAGATTTACAACCGTAGCACGGTAAGCACGTGGATATGAATGCTTTTGACTGCGATCCGCACCTCGATAAAATCTGCACCTGACTGGGATGCCCACTGATTCAAATTCGCACTTTAATGGAATCCTCATCTTATTGGGATCATCATCTCAATGGAACCCGCACCTTATTGGACACCACACCACGAAGCAACCCACACCTGATGGGGATACGCACCGATCAGGATGTTCTGGCGCACTTCATCCGTAAACCAGGAATTCAGATGGTAAAAAACTGTATTATAGCCGTATAAAACTGGTCGCTAGTGACATTTAAGTTGACTTTATATCATCTCAACTCAAACGATAATATAAACATATTTACGCTTTTACCTTATATGTTGAAACTGAAACAATAAAACAGTAGAAAAACTTTTTTGGGGAGGATATAATGCAAAATGTGGCCTTAATGCCACATTCTTATATTACATTTGAGCGGTTCGAGATCCCACGCCGATGGATAAAACCACTGCATATATATTACTTGAACTATGCCGGGCCAAACGTCTTGGCAAATTCCATTTGGGAGAAGTTGGATTCAAACTCACAATTTTTGGTCGACAATTTCTCTGTCTTTGTCAGTTTAATTTCCAAATCAAAATCATCAAATGTCAATGGCGCCATCTGTCTGATGATTAAAGACCATTGAATTCACTATTGTTCACGATGATGTTAAAATTTGATATGTGTATCTAAATTTAAACACACCACAGGCTGTTGAATTAAAGTATTTTCTTTTTTTATTATTTTAATTTATTAAAAAGTGGTTTCATGCTATAGTATATGATTGATTACCTGTAAGAGAAGTATTTTTAAAATGTAAGAGAATTAAAGTTTAACTTCGGCAGCTGTACGTTACCTGGATATTTATGAGAAGATTGTAGGTTTTATAAAGGCCTTGCAACCAAATTATACATTGATATATATGGATACAGTTGTCTAATCTTAGTAGCAATAACCTGTTCCTGTCTTTAATTCACTTCAAAATGATGACAAGGGCGGACTTTCAAGTTACTTTATAAATAGAAAGCACTTTTGTAATTTAAGGCCGACCCTTATAGCAGATTTACGGAATTGATTGCTGTTTAGGAGGATCTACAGACTGAATGATTTTAGAACTCTAAAAGTGGCCAGAGAATTCTAAAATGGTCGAGTGTTGGGAAATATAGCGGTCTTCGGTGAGGGTTTCGTGTATGTTGTATAGTTGGAAGGTCTCCAATGCCTGCCTATGATACGTTCACTGAGAGGTTAACAAGTTGTCAATATAGTGTTAGGCGGTGTAGACAGTTCAGTTTCCGGTCAGTGTTGCTACCCAAATAGAAAATCAGTATTAATTCCATTTATTTAATCAAATTTTTCTCCAAGAAACGAAGTTCTTTTGCCATTAGATGTACTGCTGGATTTGGCGCTTGATTAAGGTATAAGCTAAGAATCTTTTCGGTTTTTTAAAGAAATAGGAAGGTCTTTTTCGCGCATAAGGTTTTATTCCCGTAAGGTAGGGTGGTTTATTATAAATCTGTTCTATAGTTTAATTAAGATCGTTGGATTCAGAGGCACAATCAGTTTAGTTAAATCCTAATGTCATGGACTTACAATAAAATTTTAGGAAATATATTTCCGAGTAAGGGTATGGCTGTAAGGACAAACATCTCTGTTTCTTCTGAATAGACACACATTTCATCGCCATAGCTTTCTTTATACTATACAAATACGGTAATCCTATTCATTAGAATTCCTATTCAGTACCAAACAGTAACATACTGGTACGATATCAGTGATAATGTATCGGAATTTAGTACGTTTTAATTAGGGGTGTTAAGATCATTTGCTTGCTATGATGTTCATAATGTAAGCCTTGTTCTCGGTGAGAAAATAAACAAATTGATTATCACACAGTCAATTCCGATTTTGCTGTTTCATATTTGCGTAGATGACATGTGATAATCGGCAAAGTAAATCCTTGGAAACGATTAACCGGCACGGAGGTAAGGCTAAACGATCGTGGCATGGTGGAGAAAATGGGCAGAAAGCGAAGGCTTGTCACGGAGGTCAGGTGAAAGGTTCGAGCATGGAGAAGGAAATGGGCAGAGAACGAAGGGCCATCACAAACGTCAGGGCGAAAGATTCTGGAGTGGAGGAACTGGCCACAGGGCGAAGGGTCATCACGGAGGTCAGGATGAAATATCACGTCCTTTGCAAAAGAAATGGCCAGAGAGCCAAGGGCCATCATGGAGGTCAGTGTGAAAGATCCTAACATTGCCAAGGCAATGGTCAAAGAGCGAATCATCATGGAGGTCAGGGTAAAAGAAAAGAAATTCTACACTGGTGTGTAGAATATGCTATTGTAGAATTATAGCCTTGGGTGAACAACTGTCTGGTACTGAATGTCTGAGAAAAACGTTAAAACCGCAGGTCCACATGAAGGACACAACATCCATTCAGGAGTCATGCAGCCAATAACGTGCACTATGGTATACGTCACCCATCCTGCGACGCATCCAATCTTGCTTGTAGAGACAGTGTTAGACTTGCGGAGGCTGCCTAAACCTATAATAGTGTACACTTGGCCTTGGGTTTCTGAAAGCAGAGCGAATATGTACCCATCGTGACCTTGGCAAAAGCTTCGGCCTTTATGGTGTGTTGAGATATAGTATATAGTAAAAATGGCCTTGAGAATATGCCACTTATAATTTGATTGTTCTGTTTGGTATTTTTAAACCATTCTCAAAACTATCTCACTGACACTGCGATTAGCAAGAGCGACCACAAATATAAAATGTTATTTAAATATCTGAATATGGTAACAAAATGTGATATAATTATAGGATTTACGATTACTCTCAAGAATGGAGGCTAAATAATAATTAACACCAAATATTTCCCTCTAAGTGTAAAGTACATTTCAGCTAATTCACCAAGACAAAGAAGAACCATCTTTTCACGGGCCCTGCTGATTTTCTGTATGCAGTTGTTATGCAACACGCGCTAACAATCGGCCACTGATTATAATGAATTGTGTATCTTACATAGAGTATCAAGAGGTTCATTCATTTTTCGAAACTTTCTTACCATTCATCAATCATTAGTGTGGCATCGAAACAATGTGAAATTACAGACTTCCAGGTATTTTATTTGAGAAGTGTTCCGAGTACAAAGACATGTGCAATATTTTACAGCAGTCCAGACCTCATAGTGTGGAATATATAAACTGAATCTCCATTCACAGGAGTCAATTTGTAGCATCAAATTCCAATGTGTGAAACAGCACACGGTCTGACGAGAACGCTACAAATCGAATGTAATAGAGTACATTTGGTCACGGCTAATGAATACAGGAAATCAGGGTATATCATCATGTAACAAAGAATATCTAGACAAAAATGTGGAGCAAATTAAGCCAAACTTGACACCTTTGGATTGGATTGTGCTGTGGCCATGTTTTAGCTGGAATTGTCATTGAGTAGTTGGGTGACCAAAGAGTGGCTGGCGTTGTTGTCAGGTGGTTGCCAGAGTTGTTGTCAGTGAGTAGCTGGCTACCAAAGAGCAGATGGCGCCGTGGTCAGGTGGTTGCCGGAGTTGTTGTCAGTGAGTAGCTGGCTACCAAAGAGCAGATGGCGCTTTGGTCAGCGTTTAACTGGCTGACAAGTATTGTATTATCGACCATGTGATCTGAGATTCACTGTTGATTGGCTGTAAACGGTAAAAAAAAAACCAAAAAAAAAAAACATCATTTTGTCATGAGTCGCCGCCGGCCTTTATTCCGTGAATTGTCGAACTTTGATAAGCTTTAGTAAGGATTTGTGGCTGGAAGCCAAAAGGCCGTCACGCAGGAAAACGAACTGCACAGTTTTAGTCTCTTGCAAAATTAATTAAAACTATTAAATCAAAAAAGGATTATTCAGAAATAAAATGAAGGTCACGTGGGTATAATATTTATTTAAATCTGGGAACACTTTGTAAAGCAGGCAGTGCTTATTCACTTAGTTGATAGCATAACCTACGATAATCATGCATAAATATGCATTTAACATTCTCCTGGAATGTAATTATAATTGGATAATGGACAGGCCTATGTACGTCAGCGTTTCAAAACACACTGCTACCTTCGTCAGTCTTCTCTGAATTTGAAAATATCCATGTTTACTAAGACATTCATAGTTGATGTCAACAATTTTTTTTCTTATGACTTTTTATCAATAATATCAAATAAAGGCAATGGCAATCAGACCAATAAGAGTCACGAAGGCCTTGCGTTGTTTTTCAACACGAGCCAGTATGCCGCAGGGACTCGCTGCTATTTATAGAGCAGTCTGTCTTAAAGTTATCTATTTCGGTTATGATCGTGACGTCACGATTGACAGACATATCGTGGCCTGGATACCGTACTGCACAAAGTGAATGCCACTAACGACAGCCTATTGATTTATCTTTGTCAATGCATACGCACTCCAGCTACACGTATTCATTCATGAAGTGGGAGTCAGGATTTAACGGCAGTCACCTTAAATAAATTCGTATTAGAAGTTTTATTCTAATCTTGACAGACAATTCCAAACGCTGATATGTACGGGGTGGAAGACTGTCCTACGTAACTTCCTGTCTACTTTTACAGTGTATACATTATTAAGGGGCAAATCTGTATATGGCGACCATGGAGCTTGCTATTTTCCAACCAGCTGACGTATTTACCTGAAATAAAGAGACTGTGTGGGTTCGTCATTCCTGCCCAAGTAATGTGCCCCTTTCATGTAACCTTAATGGGGAAAAGGTGAACAAAACAGGATAGAAGGACGACAGTGAATGATGCACGTAATGTCGAGAAAACAGGTGGATGATAGGGTGTCAAGCAGAGAGATGTCACTAGAGACAGTACATCAGACACAAAATCCATTGTCACTCACTCATTTCCTCTTCATCTGTCGCAAACAACTGCGTATACATTTCACTAAATTACAAACGACAACATGAAGATGAGCGAATGGATATGGCAACCTGCTATTAATCTAAGTCTGTTGCCACCAGCCTACAGCTTGATTCGCAAGAACAGCTGAACTAGTAGGGGTCTTTAATGTCCTTAAAGACATTCAAACCAGTTTAATTAATGAAGGTTTGGTTACACAGAGTGGCGTGAGTGGTCATATAACTGCTTGTCATGGGGCTGACACAGCTAATTTTCACTGGGTCATAGAACTGACACAGCTAATCTTTTCTGGGTCATCGGACTGACACAGCTAATCTCTGGGCTATAGGACTGACTCGGCTAATCTTCTCTGGGTCATAGAACTGACACAGCTAATCTTCTCTGGGCCATAGAACTGACACAGCTAATCTTCTCTGGGTCATCAGACTGACACAGCTAATCTCTGGGTTATAGGACTGACAGCTAATCTTCTCTGGGTCATCCGACTGATACAGCTAATCTCTGGGTTAAAGGACTGACACAGCTAATCTTCTCTGGACCATAGGAATCGCACAGCTAATCTTCTCTGGGTCATCGGACTGATACAGCTAATCTCTGGGTTAAAGGACTGACACAGCTAATCTTCTCTGGACCATAGGAATCGCACAGCTAATCTTCTCTGGGTCATCGGACTGATACAGCTAATCTCTGGGTTAAAGGACTGACACAGCTTATCTTCTCTGGACCATAGGAATCGCACAGCTAATCTTCTCTGAGTCATGGGACTGACACAGCTAATCTTCTTTAAGTCATCAGACTCACAGAGCTAATCTTCTCTCAGTCATGGAACTAACACAGTTAATCATTTCTGGACCATATGACCAACACAGCTAATCATTTCTGAGCCATACAACTGTTTGGATGCCTCTATTCAGCTAAAGTTTTCATTGATGGACAGGTTGTTTCCAAACAACCAGTTGGTAATGTGGTCCCTTTTATACCGCCACTAAGTGTCTTGGGTACTATGTTCTGGGTTTTATGCCCCACAACAAAGTAGGGTCATCCTCTAAGGATTCCCATTGTGCATCTGTACCATGGGTGGTTCCAGGTGATTCCCATTGACATTCTGCGGTGACATGAGGGAATGTAGCAGAATGATTCCAGGTGATTCCCAATGACATTCTACCGTGACATGGGGGATTGTAGCAGAATGGTTCCAGGTGAATGCCAGTGACATTCTGTGGTGACATGTGGGATTGTAGCAGAATGGTTCCAGGTGATTGCCAATGACATTCTACCGTGATATGAGGGATTGTAGCAGAATGGTTCCAGTTGATTGCCAATGACATTCTACCGTGATATGAGGGATTGTAGCAGAATGGTTCCAGTTGATTGCCAATGACATTCTGCGGTGACATGAGGGATTGTAGCAGAATGGTTCCAGTTGATTGCCAATGACATTCTGCGGTGACATGAGGGATTGTAGCAGAATGGTTCCAGTTGATTCCCCATGACATTCTACGGTAACATATGAGATTGTAGCAGAATGATTCCAGGTGATTCCCAATGACATTCTATCGTGACATGAGGGATTGTAGCAGAATGGTTCCAGGTGAATGCCAGTGACATTCTGTGGTGACATGTGGGATTGTAGCAGAATGGTTCCAGGTGATTGCCAATGACATTCTGCGGTGACATGAGGGATTGTAGCAGAATGGTTCCAGTTGATTGCCAATGACATTCTGCGGTGACATGAGGGATTGTAGCAGAATGGTTCCAGTTGATTCCCCATGACATTCTACGGTAACATATGAGATTGTAGCAGAATGATTCCAGGTGATTCCCAATGACATTCTATCGTGACATGAGGGATTGTAGCAGAATGGTTCCAGGTGAATGCCAGTGACATTCTGTGGTGACATGTGGGATTGTAGCAGAATGGTTCCAGGTGAATGCCAATGACATTCTTCGGTGACATGAGGGATTGTAGCAGAATGGTTCCAGTTGATTGCCAATGACATTCTGTGGTGACATGAGGGATTGTAGCAGAATGGTTCCAGTTGATTCCCATTGACATTCTACGGTAACATATGAGATTGTAGCAGAATGATTCCAGGTGATTCCCAATGACATTCTATCGTGACATGAGGGATTGTAGCAGAATGGTTCCAGGTGAATGCCAGTGACATTCTGTGGTGACATGTGGGATTGTAGCAGAATGGTTCCAGGTGATTGCCAGTGACATTCTGCGGTGATATGAGGGATTGTAGCAAGAAGGTTCCAAGTGATTCTAGATAACATTCTGCGGTGACATGAGGGATTGTAGCAGAATGGTTCCAGGTGATTGCCAGTGACATTCTGCGGTGACATGTGGGATTATAGCAGAATGGCTCCAGGTGATTGCCAGTGACATTCTGCGGTGACATGTGGGATTGAAGCAGGATAGTTCCAAATGAATCCCAATGACACTCTGGGGTGACATGAGAGATTATAGCAGGATAGTTCCAGAACGTTCCCAAGGCCATTTAACGGTGTTAACTCCGATGGTATTAGTATGTGTCTCAGATAATATGAAGACCCACCTAAGCATGTTACATAAAGCAATGGCATAAAACATTCTGCACTTAGGGGTCTTTTGTGTAAAACTGACAGCCACACCAAGCCAAGTACGTTCTCAGGGACTTCGTTACGTGATTCAGCTGGGAGCCAGTTAAGCGACTTTCCAAGAAGCAATTGCTTGTTTCTTGGATGTCGTATAGATTGGTTCTGTCAGCTTAATCTTTAGAGCATAATGACCCAACTAGGATACGTCTAGCGTCGGAGAAAGCCTGATACAATATATAGATATGACCTGACCAGGAAACCATTTTGTGGTCATCGTGTATATTATAATACAAAAGTTTAAATTGTATAAGAAGAATGCAATTGTTTAATTACAAAACTGACTTGGTAAGTCAAGCTGGTAGGCGACACAGTCAGATTTTATTAGTAAAACTAAGAATTACTAATAAGAATAATGACTTTTTCAACTCAATTGACCACTCTCACATCTCCATATGTATTTTGTTACATCATATTTATCCTTACGATCACTGCATAATTGTTTCTTTTTACGATTATCAATGGAATGCATTTGCCTGTGAAGTTTGCCTTTAAGGCAAATTCTGAGCTATCACTGTCTGCGGTGTACACATGTCCTATTTAGACTAGTATTATACATTTGTTCACATGATTTGTTCTCATGCGGTATTACTTTAATATGATATTCACGAATATTTCAGATGCTTAAAACTACATGTTTTCCTCGGTCTGCAATAACTTTTAAAAAATTCTTTATACTTCATTTTCTCTAGAATTATCTTTTAACGTAGTATTTATGTATATACGCTTGGGGTTTTATATCATACTCAACAATTGTTCAGTCATATGACGAAGAGGAGTCATTAGGTGTGTATACAGATACTGTGCATTTTTGCGGCAGGTCGAGTCCATGCCACCATAGTGCAGCCACCACTTAAGTATCACGCCGAAGACACCAGATATGACATCCCGCCCAGTCACATTATACTGACACCGGGCCGACCAATACCAATTCCTTGCTCCAGCCTTTGAGTGGTCAGCGCAAACCCAGGCAGCAACAAGACTTATTTTGAAAATCTTTAGTGTGACCCGAACCAGTTAGTTTTAACTATGGTACCCACGTATATTCAGCTAATACTATGGTCGCGGCAATCATCAAGTCTTTGACCAATAAAGTCGCATGTTTGAATCCGACTCTAGCCTTTTTCTCGCTGAGACTTTAAATCAGGAGATTTGTCAGTTATCTGGAGGTTTAGTCCGGGTAGGCCTACACGGGTAAACTTGACTGCCATCACCTAAGTGTACAATTCTTGAGTACGACGTTAAACATCAGTCAAATAAATAAAGAAATAAATAAATAAAACATACTATGGCGGTCACCCCGAATGGCGGTCAGTTTTCCTGGTCAGCCGGCCCGAATCTAGACAAAAACTTCCGCCCTTATCCAGATATATACCTGACAAAAAGTCGCTTTCTCGTCTTCTGATTGGCCCAGAGCCGATGCGCGTCGAACCAGAGAGGATACCTGCATTCAACCCATAGAAAGTCAAGGAATCAGGGTAGAAACCTACAATGTTCATCATGGCGTGCCTGAAGAGCCAGTTAAAGTCCAGCTGGAGCTCCTCTGGTCGGCTTGTCACTTTTGACGTATATCGTGTGCGATTTCAATAAGAAGACTTACACGTGCGGTGGTCTGAGGATACAATTATATACCTTGGCTTGTTTTATTGTCAATGACGTATGAATGTAAAACGAATGTTTTGGTCAGCTTGTGTGAGAAGCAACATCATATAATACTTATAATTATACAGCGCCCAGATTCACAAATAAAGTCGTCACGCAAGCACATCTATGTAGTATTAACCCTTTTTTCGAATAATTATTAAAGAAGGTTTCGTGACACGTAGACAAGCCAGACGTGGTCACGTCGAGTGCTTGTGATGCTTGGCTTTACACAACTCAGACAGATTAGGTGTTGGTTCAAACCTAGCTTGGGATAGGGAACCCTCGAGACAGCCCTGCCTGCAGTGTTTCTCTTTACTCTAAAGCAGTCTATCAAGAAGCTCGTATTGCTTTCTATCAATATACCACACACAATGAGCTTGCTCTGCGGGTAAAAATGAAAGCGTAACATGTGGAACTTTTCTTCAGTTACTGACCAAAGGGCGGTGGTTTACTCCGAACATTCCGCTTTCCTAAACATTAAACTCCAATCATATATATAATTAAATTTTACTTCAAACAATAACTTTACCCTAAAGAGGCTCTAATACGGAAGTTGAGATCGAAGTCTTTCCTAGCTGAAGGTAAAAGCACGCTTAACATTCTACAAGTGAATAATGGGGTCTCCGTGGACGAGGTGGATAAAGCGTGCCAGCCAATACCCACGAACCTCTCACCAGATCATGCACAATGGCTTCCTCTCTGGCCTTACGTGGGATGGTCTGTCAGCAAGCAGAGGATGGGCGTGAGATAATTCGCTGAATAACAACCTAACTTGTGTTGGTGCAACAAGAACTTGTCTTTTGCAACACAAGTATTCTGTATAAATCCAACACTTCCTTTGTTCAATATATGACAGGGCTTTTGTTGGAAAGAACACATGTTTTCATTCATACAACAAAAAAGTGTTTTAGTGTGAAACGTACTGCGAAGAAAACTTCCACATCCTCAACAGATCCACGGCATCATCTTTTCCAAGCGGCACCCAAAACAAGGATAAACGAAGCGTGTTTCTGAAAACGAAAAGGTTTCATTCCAGAAAATGCCAGGCCATGGCGTTTGTCAGGAGTCAGGAGGTTTGCTGACTAGGATATAATTCCGAGAAAACAATCTCGTCTGAAAAGGCACTGAGTTTTAGCTTCGTTTCCTGTTGTGAAAACATATTTGTCTATTCATATAATACTACAGTATTGCAGAGTGTATCAAATAAATTTAGGATGAAATTAGCAAAAACGTTTCCGAACCTATAGAAAAAAGCCATGTTTAGGTGCAATAAATGCATTAAATTGCTTTATCTTTGAAAATCTGTTTAATTTGAAAGTATGTGCATAATTAATTTAATAAGCTGCCATTTTAAGAAAGACAGAATCTCATTCCGGTATGACGCCAGGTCACAAGTGGACGTTCGTTGTGGACGTTAGTAACATAAAATGTCTACAACTTGTTCAACATACTCTTCCAATAGTTGATTTAGAAAATTTATGCCCTTGTCTTCAAGGAAATTACAATGTTATCAGTTTATACAACCTAATCTACTCCACACTTGCTCCATGATATCAACCGAAAAGGACTGAAAATTCCAGATGTAAAATTGACACGCATTCGAACATCCTGCTTCGGTATGTTTGGAAAAGAATCATCCTTTGAATTTGATGTGAAATGACTGTTTTATCTGGCGCGGAATGTCTCTTCACGGATTGCCCGAGGGGTGACGAACCTCCAGGATATGCCAGATAAAGACTGAGGAAGTAGGTTAGAGATATTCCCTTTCTGTGATTGGCTCTCTATTCCAGTGTCTCTCTCTGACCTTGACGGACATTTCTGCATGGGCAAGCACTGGCGCCCATGCATTGCCTTAAACTCACAGACCGAAAAGGATAAAACGTTTGTGAGTGCTTTGTTGTCCGTCCTATCTAAGACCCTCACCATTTCTTACCTGTATTAAACTATTTCTAGCAGACGAAAGCGGAGTAATATTGAAACTACTTCCTTCAGTCCATTAATAAAAGCGAATAGGAAACATTGATTTCAATATGGTGTGTAAAAATACATAGACGTATTTGTTCCCGCTGAGCTAGTAATACCAGGCCTAGCTGTCATCCCTTTCCTCTGTCTTGTCCATCACAGGTACTAAATCTGTGCAATCCTGAAAAACCCTCCAGCAAACACAGACATTTGTAAGGCGTGTAGGACAGTCCAAGAAAAGACAAAAATTGCTGATTTGATTCCTAAATCTGGACTGACTGAATACAGCAATTGGGATTGGCTAGGTTTAAAATATCCACACATCTTCACTGGTTACAGCTGAAATTCGCAGTAATTTTCACAGGATGTTACTTTAATTATGGGCACTTTGGGCCAAATCATGCTGGTGTTATTGCAATTCTATAGAGATTTTACCAAAGGTCGATAGTTTGCTTCAAGCTACATCCGGAGATCTTCGCTCTCAGACTGTTGCACGAAAAAAAAATCTTTCTGTTGGAAGAAATTTGGATCTGTCTTTGACTATTATTCAATAACCTCTGCATTTTTTTGTTGTTAGTCAGATTCCTTAAATGGATTATTTCGATCTAGTACTTGACTTGGTGACTTGAAGATCTTTAACCTTAACTTATTCAGGTCAATGCACGCAGAGCCATATCGTCTACCGTTTACCTGTTGATTCCATTCATTTCATCTATTGCTTTCAATATCCATTCCAACAATTGGGCATATCCATCCAAGAATCCATTGAAATACTCTCTGTTCACTCGACAGATGCTCATTGTTCTATGCACTGAGTTTGTACATCCTTATTCATCATTTTATACATTCTTTCGCTGTTTGGCACTTCTGGTCTGTCACCATGCTGTTCATTGTACATTATCTCGTCGTCACTTTACGTGTATCAAAGCGTATGTCATAAAGTAAAATCTTACCTAAGCTGTGCTGTTTGTGTTGTTCATTCATGTCTTTGCGATGAACTTCTGCTGGCTAACTGATTACGTAATATTCAACAATTGCAAGACAAAAGAGGTCAGTTCAGCTTGGACACGAGTTGGAATAAATGCGCAGGAAAAGGTACCCCATTTATAAGACACCCATCGGACAATTATTCTGAGAGCTGGTGTCGATTCCACAAAGACATTTCTAACTTAAGTCAAAACGTTGTCACAATGGTTAGTTTTTGGTTTTGTAAGTCGAAGGTTTTACACATTCGTCTTACTCCCCGATTTCTGCCCGGTTTCCTCCCACCATATATAATGATTCCGTCACGTAAGTGAAATATTCTTACAGAACTCAAATTAAATAGATAAATAAACAAATAACTACAAAAATAAATAAGTATAGTCAAGGTGTTATATATCGTCAGCATGATGGCAGCTCGCGAGCGTTTCCATTGATTTACTGAGGACAGAGTCATCGTGCAAGTGACAAGAAGACACTCCGTGAGGGCAAACCTGGCTACGGCTATCTGTCCCACACCTAACTTTTGTTGAGGTGTAGTCCTTTCCATATCATGCCCGGCTTGCTTGTGTCGCCTTTCCACTGGTACACGTATGTGCTCGCAACAAAAACTACCTGGAGCATGTAGACACCAACTAATGAAATAAATGGATGAATCATAGAGAAAAATGTCAGCCAGTCGTTTCTCTTTATATCGAGCTTTTATCAGTGATTTTATGTTAAAGCTAGATAAGTGTTGGTCTTACCATAAACACATCGTGTTGCTTATTGAGGTGCACTTCGATTTTGTGCGTAGCTCTATATAATGCGTGCTGTATTTTTCTGTCTCTTCTGATACATCATGGGACAAACAAACTGATCCAGGTGGTGATTTACTCTCTTTGATCATGTCGATATAAACACCGATTAATCTTGAGCTGCGGTATGAGGAAATAATGTCGTATAATATATAACCTCAGGTAACTCGCAATCTGGCGAACAAAACAATTTGTGCAAAAAACAATGTTCAAAAACAATAGCTGTGTTCCATAAATAGGATTATGATTTATTTTTACGTATAACTTGATGGTATACGCCCACCAGGTCATTTTTAAGCACTGAAGCTATTTTTCGCAGCTATTGTTTCTATAAGCTGGCTAAATAGTATACAGATTTGCTCGTCGGAACCGCTGTAATTCATCAGAAGGATTGTGTCATGTTATGCTGTGGAAGCTAACTTCCTTTGCGACAAAATCCAAACATAGAAGAAAATGTGTACTGTTTCATTCTGATAACGAGAGTGGGGATAATTAATGTGACGTCAGCTCTGATACAAACATATTATTTACATTAATCGATCACAATATCAATATGTTAAAAGAAAATAATCGCAATGATGTCCTATTACCAAGACACTAGGCTAGACATTATAAGATATACCACAGGTTGGATTCATACAAGAAAACAGTAGGACAACAGGTATACGAAGGCACACGGTTTGGCGATAAAATCCGTCCACCGATCATATGGTCTTGCTTTTGATGATGGAGGAAGTGGAAGTAACGGAATCATCATTCCAGCACGTCTAAATCTCGCACTTAACGAACTTATCAGTCGGTTCTGCGATTGTACACGAATTCGCCTGCACCTATGTATTATTCAGACAAAGCTTCAGTAAATATCAACTAATCAGCATAGTATCCAGATCGAAGTTTCAGACCGCCAACCCGTGAATCAAAATCCAAAGTCAAATTTCCAAAGCATTTACATGTTCATAGGAAACTTACGGACTTTGTCTTTGTACACAGTTTCACTGAGCAAAAGTTAGATTTTGAAACTAGGCGCAACTTACAAGCCGAAACAATAGAGAGATACATCTGGGTTCATGATTCAACACTGCTTGAACATGTGTAAGAGTCGATATAGGTTTTTATATCTACACAACCTAAGACAAGGCTCATCCTTAAGTGCACGTGTGCTGGGAAAGGTACGTAATTGCTCAGTGTTATAGTGTGTCATTTCTTAGCGACGGCCTATATAGACACAAGCAGAAAGAACAGAAAGGTATATCTGATCAGTGTCGTATTCACACATCCAGGACTTCTTTTAATTTGCGAAAGACACCGAACGGCGATCTTACTCATAAACAAAAGTATTGTATGACTTCTGGTGAACTGACTTTCGCCCACGTGCCTGTGGGCAGTGTACGCGATTACCAATATGACAGGTTTCGGAACTCATGAATCGAGGCGCTCAGGTAGATATCGCGGATGATAAACTATGTGATGTGTGAGACAAACAGTGGACTGCTCATTATACACCAGTGTAAGAGGCGTACAAAACAAAGTCTGCGCAAGTCTGTTTCACAGGTAAGTCATTACTATATACTAGATTAACACTTCCCTTCACTGATTAGGGTAAAGCTAATAAACTGACATTATATTTTACCTTAATATATACAATTCTTATTTGTTTGTCTGAATTTTGAAATTTCAAACCTCATTTTAATTCTTATTTGGAACAGATTAATCAAGTGATCATTGCTACCGAGATCTAAAATGTCACAAATAAAAAGTCATTTCCCTGAAACTGGTCTGGGCAATTTTTTTCTTTCATTTTTGAAACTTCTTAACATTGCTTGAAGGTAACTTATATCTTTCTTTTAACAGAAATTGTTAAACTTACAGCGAATAGTTCTGACTAATGTTTTTTAACCGTTCACCTAAACAACTGACAAGGAGCCTCCGTGGTCGAGTGTTAAGCGTGCTAGCACGGCGCAATGATACAGAAGACTCTCGCCATTGCGGTCGCTCTCAAGTTCAGCTCAGGCTGGCTTCCTCCCTGGTCGTACATCGGAAGATCTTCCAGAATTCTACGAATAGTTGTTTGTTTACCGTGGGTTCTGTCCAGTTTTGTCCGGGCCGCCATTGTTTAAGCGAAATATTCTTGAGAACGTCGTTAAAGACCAATCAAATAAAAAAATAAATAAATAACCACTGACGAAGAATCTATTGTCTCTCTGGCCCAATGAATATTTGACAAAGTTGTGAATACTGTTTTCTGCCCAGTGGGAAGATCATTTGAACATCAGTTTCTGAACCAGATGCTTTCACCAAAGCATATAGAACGGTAGTGCATTTTAGTACCATCCATAGCATGTAAAGAATTTCCCCGAAAGTGATGGGAAGTAACATAGCTGACGGCGGTACTTGAAACTGTTAAGGCCGTATATATATTCAAAGTGAGAAATATTTATATGACCATGTGTAATGAGCCTATGGTAAACTTCATATCATCTTGCCAAGTACTAGAACAGAGTATTTAACCACTTTATTAAGTTATTGGCCTTATTTTGAGAAATGGCTCATGTTAATGCACAACACGGTATAATTCGAAGTATCAGTATTCAGTATAGTATACCTGGGAGTTTTGTGCCAGACAGAAAACAATTAATTACACAGCCAGTGGAATTATTCCACTCTTAGCATACGATTCTCAGTCTGCAGGAACAAATTGATATCTCCATATAATTATTTCTATATTGTATTTTGATTTGACGGGGAAATTTAAGCATTAATTACGTAAGTGATGAACAATTTACGTGATTCAGTACTTGATTCAAGCGGTGTTCGATTGCACACAATTATAAATAGCTGTGCATTTGAAAAAAATTTTGGCGTTAAAAAAAGACATTCGTATAAAGTGAGAAAGTCAAATGAGCGTTCCGGGTCAATAATAACAAGACAAGACAAACCACCAAGGAAGTGAGAAACGAGATTAGGACGGATTCATCCCAAAGGAGCATTCAGCACTTTTCAGTGGTGATGAAAAGACGCTAGGAATGCTTTAGGCGAATGAATTAAACCCGTATCCCAATCGTGTACCTTGCTAGTTTATATGTTGCCCGAATTTAAACAACTTTGATTACAACTGTTCCAACCTGGCGATTACAGCTGATTACAGGCGAATGAATTAAATCTGTGTCCCAATCGTGTACCATGCTTGTTTATATGTTGCCCAGATTTAAAAAAACTTTGATTACAAGTGTTCCAACATGGCGATTACAGCTGTTTCACGATATCTAACGTGGCAATTCTTTCGAACCATGAACTTCTTCCTCGTGCTTTAAGAAAAAAATTCACCATGGTTAACAACATTTGCTAGTTTTCGACATTGTGCCGTTTTTCCCAAATTTACTTCATTGACATAATAGTTTTTGTTCTAAAACACCGATTTATCAGCTGGACGCTACAAAATATGAAGTCCAGTATAACATATTTTATTAACTATTTCGTGTATACCTGGTAATTAAATGTGATTGCGTCCTCTTCAATTAGCAAAAGATGTCGTTCACATCAAATGCTAAACAGAGTCAAAGTTAATAAGTGCACTGTTCTCCAGGGCTCGGATGTTCAAAACAGTTTTAAGACTTAATACCGGATTTAACTTTAATTCAAGTCTTAACTTTTGTACTTAGCCCGAAAATAATTGCGAAACACAGTAGCCCTATATTACATATGAACCAAAACTGCTGCTGTTATATTGGCTTCTGAGTTTGGCTAAAATTTTAAAATTTAAATGGACTTAATAGCAGTATCCACTAATACACTTTCGGACAACTGGGCTCGACACTACATCTCTATACAATTTTCACTGCTTTACCCAGTGTAACATAAGGGGAAAAAGCACCAAACCATTGCGGAAGTGAGCATTGAACTAATTACCGTGGGCCAGATTAGCTGTCGTGTTGTGGATTTGGTACTTTTTGTCTATAGGAAAGTATCATTTATTTACATAACCCATGCACATAAATAATTGATTGTGTGGCCAATGTTCATAGGTGACACAGCCTACTTAAGGTGGTGCAACTATTTTAATTGGACGCTTGACTTACTAGTTCAACGAATTTACTAGTTCAAAGTAACGGCTTTGCGTTGGACTGAATAAAATCATTTGTTCTTCAGGTAACAGTAATTTGTTCTACTGCTCTAGCGGCCATATTGACCAGGCATATGTTGTAAGTGTGACCAAGCAAGGGACAGTGAATTTATCATGTTCTGTGCTGTATATATATATATATATATATATATATATATATATCCTTTGTGTAAAATACACCTAGACTTGTGCACGACACCTTCTCATGACCGGGAGAGAAAGAGTATCGCCCTCAGCTTCAACAGTGTGCATTCCATTTCAACGCCTTGTATTTGGCTGGGTCCGCACAATGCTGGTCGCAGAATTATTGCACTCGGCATGTTGCTCGGTGAACGTCAGTGTGAGCGTCTTCGGTTGAAAGCTGCCTCCTGAGGACTATAGTCCTTTCGATTACCTTCAAGCCGTAGCTGGCTATTGATCTAAGACTACACAGTTATTTTAATTTCTTTTCTGGAAAAATCGATTCTGAGACCTGGTCATTTCTCCAGGCAACAAGCCTTATGTTTTTTTAATCTCGCAAGACCTGCCTTCTTCGAGAGCACTCTCTAATGTAATTGGGTGCCATTTTTCCCTGACGACTTGGGAAGTCTCTGGCAGGCTGTAATTGCTGGCAACAGTTACATCCCTTTGAAACATGGCCGCGATTTACTAAAGAGACGTTATATTTTGAGCGTTTCTTGCATAAGAGGGATTTCCATGTTGAGAATGGCTTAGTGTATTTATATCTAGGGGCTCAGCCATGAACGTCAGATCGCATCGCTGGGCCGGAGAGAAAGCATTTACGGCCACTCGGAAGCTCGTCCCTATCGTGATGACGCCATTCGCATACCGTTAGACTGCGTCACGACAAACACACCACTTCAGAGAAAGAAACAGTAGACTAATGCAATAATAAATACATTCAGAGCGCTTAGAAGACGTCTCACTTTATCCATTTACAAGAAAGAATATTCTGGAGTAAACAGTGATATGTACATAGACACATCTATACTTTGAATTTGCTCAATGGTTTCAAACACGATTACAGTACAAATTGGCATATGTAGTCGGGTAAATTCTTGTGAATTATTTTGCCGCGTCGTATTTCCACAGAATGTCCATATTATTGGTGAGTGTGGCGTAAAACACTAATCAAACAAACTGTATCATTGGTGTTATTGAAAGTTAGCATGTGCTGTGTGGCTATGTGAGTGAATAACGTCATTGATAATAGAGGCAACCGAAAAGATATTTCATAGTCAAAAAGTCCTTACCCTCACCTCACAGACGAAATACTTCAACCCCCCTAGTAGCATACATGTCCGTCCTCATCTCCCGGACATTAACCTTGTATGCGCTTTTATCAGAGACAACATTCCTATTTTCAAATCACAGACATGATGAAAGCAATAATGTCTGTGATATAAGGCTTGCAATATTGTCATACACAATATTGCTTTCATCATATCACATACAATATCGCTTTCATCACATCAAACATAATATTGCCTTCAACATATCATAGACAATATTGCTATCATCATATCACAGACAATAGTGCTGTCCTGACGAGATTTTTTTTTATTTGATTGGTTTCTTATACGCCATATTGAAGAATATTTCACTTATTCGACGGTGGCCAGCATTATGGTGGGAGGAAGCGTGTCAGAGCACATCAAAATGGGGTTATATAAGATTATTTTTTCAAAATAATATCTAACATTAATTTCAGAGAAGAACCAATTTACACTTTGTTCTTAATAATGGTTAAAATCCGCATTAATACAAAAGTGCCTCTTCGTGGTCTTATGAACTTTTCACACAGCGCTTTATGAACTTGATGTTCAACGCAATACATAACTTAGGGGCCGTATAAAAGTAGATTTTGCATCAAAAGATTGACGTTGATGTTTCGACATTGATGAATCCACCTGAACCTAACTTTGTTGACGGGGCATTGGTTTTCGTAGCTTTTTTAAAGGTAACATGGTAATATGGCGCACGTGGCATTATCCACGTACACATCTCACCGTGTAAGATGGGTTAGATTTTGTGTGTTGTGCGATGATGAATCCAATCAACGTCACACGTTATTGGTACAAAACCTAATGTGTCAGGGATATCAAACCCCTTCGCTGTAAGCTCCTTACAATGAGTATAGTTCTTTTGCATGTGAGTAAATATGGACGGGTTATCCCGAGTCTAATTCGCACTGCTTCATAACTGTGACCATGTCCAAATAACCCGGGGCTAGGGGATCGTCTCTGTGTCGTGTAGTGTAAAAGTGCCTTTTCGGACAGATGAACAGCTACAGTCCAAGCACGAACAAGAACGAGGAACTAACATGGTGTTCTACTGGATACTGATTAGATTTACAAGCCTTAAACATTATTCCTTACGTCTTTCCGACATCACTGAAAATTGTCTGCTTCTCTTTACAGGACTAAGTACTAATTACTTACTTTATATGTACTTCCTTAGTTCTTTGGTGGTTTGTGTATTGACCCGGAACATCCAATAAAGCTGGGGAGGAGCTCCTTCTCTTTTCAGTTCCAGATTATAGTGGACGATTAGTATACGGATATCTGTTACGAAAGTTATCTTTCTACAGAAATGGGTCTTTTACAACCGATGAATTGTACCTGTGAATGCCTAACTGGAAACAGAGTCGTTTCTTTTTCTTTTTTAACGAGACAGTGTCCTCGCAAAGTAATCACAGTGCACTGTCGTGGTCAGCTTCAGTGTCAATGACCTGTCCGTTGATCAGACGATTTCGTACGAGTGGAAACCCTACCAATACAGATCAGACAAGTAAATGACAGAACGCGTCAATTAACCGCCGTTTTACGTTGTAAAAGAGGTACGGTTGGTGGATGTTTTGCTGTAGAACCAATGGTTGTAACAGAGTTTAGTGTTAAGGGCTGGATTTCCACGGGGTGGACACTATCCACAGGAAATTAAGGAAGAGTCCTGTGAAGTTTAGAAACAAACAACTTACTCGTCTAGCCATACATATTTTATGACTTGTTATAGAATGTTATGTTTTATTTACTTCGTCTTTTGCGCCACGCTCAAGAATATGTCACGAGATGTAGGAACCTCTCACCAACGTGGCAGCTATTGGATGGTCGTGCGTTTGTCCCGGGCTCTGCCCGGTTTACTTTGACCATAATGCTAGCCGTTATCATATTGGGGGCCTAAGTGAAATATTCTTTGACTACGACCTTAAACACCAATCAAATGAATAAATAAATAAATATTTCACGATTATGATGACCGTAACCTTAATAAGTGGAGAAAATCGCATAGATACTAGGGTGTATCACCGGACCTCAATAGATACCAGACAAACCGCCTGACTTACAAGAGTCAACCCACTAGACAACCCACTTGATCACTCGGCCAGCGAGAGGACCTTGGTGAGCTTTTTGTAAGTCACGTTAACATTTGCACAATAACATCATGTAATGAATGTGTGTTGCATGGCCTCGCCAATCTTATTCAAATTTACATTTTCAGCTTACATTTTTAACAAGATCGAAAAGAGCTTCACTAACACGGCTGCTGTAAGTAAAGAGGTACAGAACGTTAAATACTCTAGTGTTTGATTGTAAGCCAGATTCTCAACCGGGCTACCAACTGACTAAATCAAATGCACCTGAATGGATTTGATCTCTCTATAACTCATTACTTGAGGGAAGGTAGGAACACGTTTTGTTATCAATATTATAAAGCAGTGAAACAGAAGCATGTATAGCTGAAATGCCTTTTGGCATCTGGGGAAAACGTGTTTCTTTGCAAAGCACGCCCTGGTTTGCCTGAAGTAGATGGTGTCTTTGAATCAAAGGAATTCTATGAATGACAGATGGATGAATGAGAAAGAGGCTTCTTGTTCCACATATGTCTTATTATTAGGATTAATATGTCTCCGTATTTATAACGCTGACCTTTTTATCACGGAACTTTCATTATATACTGTTAGGCCATGTGCCGAGTTCACACGATGCTCTCATTCGGTTACTCAATCGTTGACCCTACTGACACATATTAGCAGACACAAATCATGAACGGACGATCGAAATAAACGTGGGGAACGGTTACAATGGTTATGGGCAAGAAATTCAATCCAGTTTCTAATTTCATTTATATTTGGCACAGGAAATCACCCAAGCCCCGCGGTACCTAAATCGCTACGGGGAATGCATAGGTGGAACACTCAGTCACCACAGGTGATATTTGAATTTCGGTCCTGATTCTAGACGCTTCCAAGACCTCTTTTGGTACCGAATATATAAAAGACTCAGGAGACCAATGCATCGCTCACAGGAACTGTCCTCTTTCAACATAACAGCTGGTGGCGTATACACCATTCACCACCCCTACCGCATGCATTTCCAAGCATCACAGGATTTTCCAGGTAAGTAGATAATTTTACTAACATATAAGGTTTAGAACAATCACAGTATCAGATTTTCGGGTTTCAAACATAAAAGGCATTAGTCATATTTATAATGTCTAAAGGCCATTTCTGGCAATGAAAAGAGTGTGGCCTGAATCTATAGAAAACTTGCAGTCGCGGCCATGTTCGATCTTTGATAAAAGAATTGTACTCTCTTGGAGTGTGTCATTCAGTATGTGCACTGGACCATAAAAACCCACACAGAAGCGAGTCAACTGTAGGCATACATGCATTGAGTTAAAATCGGCAAAGTTTTATTTAAGATATCTATCCTGGCTAGATGCTTCCCGCTATACTCACTGACTATCCTGAAAGTTTATTGACTTATTTATACTTATGAAGCTTCGATAAACCAACATGCAGCCTATGACGTCATACTTCAGTATATATTGCTGCATAATATAAATTGTTTAGTATTAGACACCTCCCGTCATGCAAATTATTGATTGTGTTTTTTCTTCTTTTGTGCATTTTTTGATCCGATATCAATCAATCACCCATTACGAAATACAGATGAATCAAGATACTAAAGTAATGGACTATCGTCAAATTTATGACCTGAGTCGAATTCATCGTAACTGATTTCGAACAAACTACAGTTAGTTTATAAATATAAGCCTCAAATAGCAAGTGTTTCACAATACCCATCAATCAGTTGAATCTGGTCACATTTTGGGGGGGGGGGAATTCATCAGATTTTAATGATGAAAAAAGGCAGATTTTCGATATTCCAGGAATGAAATCCAGATTAAGATTCAAAGCGGTATTCCAAAATTACTATTCAGGTTAAATACAAATCTCTCAATGTATCTCAGTAGCACTTTATATAATTACTACTGGTCAGTTAAATCCCTTTGTGTGCGTAAAAACAGGGATACGCGCTCTAAATGGAACCCGTTATGTCCACGTCAAGGGTTTGCTAATTTTACAAATATTGCCTGATAGACAACTGAACAAACAGAACCGGAAGCAATGAGTTTGTGAATCAATCCATAAATAGACCTACAATTCTTAGGGAGCGCCGATGATCGATATTCTACTTGAAGAATCTATGAATGGAATTTGAGTCGCTTTGTCTCCATTCAAGAGTTGCCAGAAAGCATTACTGGAAACCCCACGAAATGATGTCTGCAAGGTCTTTTTATAACTCGTATATTTTATTTCAACTTGTGTGCAAAGAAGCTTATAAAATTTACAGAATCAAAAGAAGAAAAAAAAACATGTTTTAAGTTTTAATACGACATTCAATATCGCTGTATGTTATAAAGATAACTTGCCAAAAAAGATCTATTCTTAATTATTGTGGATTATATATATATATATATATATATATATATATATATATATATATATATATATATATATATAAATGCTAGCTGCTTTATTCAACTTCAGTGACAGATTATAGCTCTCATTCCAAATGTCTTCGATCAAACTCTATAGGGTTTAGCCTGTATACGTCCTTGTTGATTACATTGGAAAGCCCTATATACCGTTTTCAAAGTCTTTAGTTTGACCGTTTTCGAAACTGAATCTAAACCTTATTGTCATGCAGAAAGCCCATCCAGCTCAACCCAAAGATTAAGCGTCGCGGTCCATGGTTTATATTTATTCCTATCTCTGACAGATCTAAATACATTGTTATATACAATATTACATTACCAATTGATGTGTATATAATGTAAGATGACAAATCCAGAGGTACGTTCCGTCTTGCTCGTATGTTTATATCCTCGTTGGTCCATTGACCAGACTCCAAAGGTTCCTGCTGGCCAACAAGTATATTCAGTGCTGCTCATATATATACAGTCAAATGTTTGAATATATACGCCCAGAGAAAACTTTTATAATATGAAGTTTAATCTTTGTCGCAAATGAATGTTGAACAATATACGCATTTGTTATCAGTAACGGTCAACTTACCAAATCCTATCATGCACTTTGCCTTCCTCGTAGAAAACTGTTGTATCCGGTTTGAGTTATTTATGAGTACCTCATGAACGGAAACTGACACAGTTGACAATCAAGTTAAGTTGAAAACCATTTGCTGGATTTGCAATTTCTTAAAACTGTTTCTAAAACACATAGCTGGTTTGCACTTGTATACTTGCATAAATAGGCCACGAAAAAGTTTGTACCTAATGTAACACATACACGAGTGACCACTGAATGATTTTATAGAGTTTCCTGCTTGATAGATTGACTATTCGACTGATGTTTGAACAGTTCAACGATCCGTTGTTCCTTCTATCGCTATTACAAATTTGTACAAATAATGTTTTGCGGCCTCTATAATGCGTCGTAAAGTAGTGAACACAATATATGTGCGAGGTATTGCATTTAGACGCAATAATTCAATAATTCACTGCATGCGTACCTGATATGGGGAGGTCTGAATTGAGGAAAACAAGGCGTTTGTGTTTTCGTTTTGGGGCTCGGTTAGCCTTGAAAGAACAGTCCAAGGGCTAGCCAGTATGATGGCCTGTGGTATAAGTGTGTCGTATACTGGGATTGTCCTATTAGAGCTATAGAAATAGTGATACAAGCACTGTAAAAGACTACAATAGTATATAACACGATGTTCACGATGAATGCATGCAGGCTACTGCTTGATTAAATATATATTGGAAGAGACGGAAATAGGTGGGACTATATATTCCGTCTCGTTTCTTGAGTCCATTTTTCACGTTTTCGCGACTCATTTATTATGGATTAAATCCGATCGTGACTGGACTGGCTGTGTAACGGTATTTTCGAGATCAGGGATGGGGATGTCTTGATTAAGAATGCAGTACAGCAAACGGACCGCCAAACCACGAAGGCTACCTGCCATCCTTCTCGAAAAGGCCCACCAAAGCACTGTAGGATTAAACTAATATTCACAAGAGAACGGACCAATTACATTAAACAGATTTATTTGCATTCATTGCATCGTTACACTTTAACAGTATACTGTGCTTCATAGCAATTAATCTGCAACAGCTGTCACTTGGTGTAATTTCCCCATACCATACAACTAACTTTGTGCGAAACCCGTGCTGCGCTGTAAATAAAAGGGAGCGGAATATACATTACCATTGAACAAGTCAGCCAGTCAGTCAGTCAAACACCCGACGCTACAAGGTAAGCAGTGTATAATTACATTATTTACTTGTGCGATACATTATATCATTATTGGGTGGTATTGGGTGGCGGGCTGCATCGGTTATTGGTCTGAAATGTGTGTGTAGCTGAGGGGGAGGTGGGGGGAGGGGGAGTTGTGCTAGTGAGGAACCAGATCAAAATTCTGAACAAGACTTCCATTAGTCCAACTGCCAAATACTTGTATTTATTTGATTTATTTGATTGGTGTTTTACGTCATACTCATGAATATTTCACTTATACCATAACGGTGGCCCCGTAAATTCACGACCCCGAGATACTAGTAAATTCACTGAATTGTGCCCCAGCAGTGGTTTGGAAACACATAAGTTAGACCCCCAATTTAAAAACTAGCTATGAATTAGCCTATGTGTGACCGCGAGTGGACTCGCACAATACGTACCTTTCCATTGTTACCTGGGTAGGCTGTTGTATACACGAATTTAATACCGTGTAATGTTTAAGTAACAACCACATTGGTTGTTTATTAAACATTACATAGCATTAAATTAAACATTACATTGCATTCAGCGTTCAGTTGTATGGTGTTGTACAGTCTAAGTGTTCAGTGTTTACTTGTATGGTGTTATACAACCAAATTGTTCATTGTTCTCTTGTATGGTGCTACCATACAACCAAATTGCCTATTGTTCACTTGTGTGGTGTTGTACAACCAAGTGTTCAGGGGGCCTCTGTGACGCAGTGTGATTAGCGTGTTAGCGCAGCACAGTGACTCAGGAGTCTTAAGGCAAAGTAGTCGGTTTGAGTTCAAGTCTTTTTCTCTGATGGTACATTCGGCCTGGGGATGATCGTGCATTTCTCCTACGCTTTGATTTTGACAAAAATCACCAAAAAATAAATGAATAAGTGTTCACTTGTCTCATGCCACCATGCAACCTAAGTGTATACAGTTCATAAAGTATGGTGTGATCATAAAACATAAGTGTTCATTGTTCACTTGTATGGTGTTCTCACGCAATATAAGTATTTCTAAGCATTCAATGCTGTTGGCTTTGTTTTATATAATCGATTAAGAACCAAAAGCAAACTAGCTTAAAAAGCACTGTAACACAATGGTACTTTGCATCTGGAATATATTCTTCCGAGTATCACATAGACTACTGTTCAAGGCAGTAGTAACATTTATTAAAATTGCTTCTCTCGGTGTTCGATCCCTATAAGTGCATCTAGATGTGAACAAATTTTTACATGCATTATTTATTTATTTATTTGATTGGTGTTTTACGCCGTACTCAAGAATATTTCACTTATACGACGGCGGCCAGCATTATGGTGGAAGGAAACCGGGCATAACCCGGGGGAAACCTACGACCATCCGCAGGTTGCTGGCAGACCTTCCCACGTACGGCCGGAGAGGAGGCCAGCATGACCTGGACTTGAACTCACAGCGACCACACTGGTGTTACATGCATTAAGAAAATTTTGTAGTTTTAAATCTCTCACTGCTTGTGGGGCTTTGGGGACAATAAGTGATCGGCGACGACCATGTGGTGGTTTACGCCGTCTTTCATTCGTTGAAGACCACTTAGTTTCCACCATTGTGGTTTATGTGCGAGCGTGTGTGTGTAAGTAAGTATGCATGTATGTCACACGTGGTAAAGTTTGTCAGTAACCTGTAAATGGTCGGTGTTCATAGTTTAATTGCTTTAAGTACTGATCTGTACACCTGAAATTTTCTTACCGACCCCGATGGCTCAGTAGGTAGAGCGTCCTCATCCGGGCGGTAGATCCAGGTTCAATCCTTGGTCGGGTCACACCTAAGACCTTAAAAGAGGAAGTTGTAGCTTTCTTGTTTGGCGTTAAGCATGAGGGGGATAGTGCCACCATTGGTTGACCGGTATCAGTGTAATGGTTCGGGTGGGGCAGTTTATTTTGCCTTCGATAAGTCGTCTCAGTGAAGCAGCAACAGATAAAAGAGCGGTGGAAATCCGTCCTGTAACAAGGAGGCACATTACACGTACATGCACTTTAAGGACTCCTTCGTCGTCATATGACTGAAAAATTGTTAAGTACGACGTTAAACCCTAAGTACTCCCTCCCTCCCTCACTCACTGTGAGCATGTTAACATCCCTCCTTAGGAAGTATATGAACGTATATCATTATATCAAGAGTACAATTACATAGTTACATACTTTACCTTTCGCGTGTTCCAAAATATGGCATCCAGGTTCTTGTCGAGTTTTGTTTCAAACGGTACACATTTTAAATTCAGGAAATAAATGCCAGGTTCTACTTCTGAGCAATTCCCATACTCATCTTATCCCTGACCCATTTCGTACGATATGAAACAGCAACTTAAAATATTCTATAACGAATTGTCAATGACGTCATACCGTTAATTTGGTCACTAAACTACCTGAAAACGACCAGTAAACATTGTCTATAACAATCGCACGCAGTGGTATTAAGAACGGGTCCTAAACAAACATGTTGACATTTTCTCGTGCACAGTGCGGAAGGCAGTCTAAGTAATGTCAGCTACACACAGCCTATATTTACAGCCACCCACGGAACCATGCTGATCGTGTGATAATAGGAAATAAAGAAAGCAACGAAGAGGTGCGCAATGCATGTACAAATACACGTGGGTGTTCAAAATAGTTCACCGTCAGCCGATTTGATGATTGGGCGTTTTTTAGACCAGTCATTACTTCCATGCAGCCTTTAGTGGGAGTTTGTCGTATCAGCCTCAAAACCTGAAAAATTTATAAGTTTTTACACTTTTCATTCTATACGTTTACTCTATAGACATTCAAAAATGAAACTATCATGTAATGTATATTTTGATAATTTAAATAATCGTTCACGAAGAATTGTCTTGCGATAATGAAAGGTATCCACGGATATCAGGAGGCAACTTGTTCACATTAGAATGTAGACAATTAGGCGTGCACCCTTCACACTGAGGGGTCCGCCGTGGCTCAGTTGGTCAGCGCGCTAGCACAGTGTAATGACCCAGGAGTCTCTCACCAATGCGGTTGCTGTGAGTTCAAGTCCAGCTCATGCTGGCTTCCTCTCCGACCGTAAGTGGAAGGTCTGCCAGCAATCTGCGGATGGTCGTGGGTTTCCCCCGGGATCTGCCCGGTTTCCTCCCACCATAATGCTGGCCGCCGTCGTATAAGTGAAATATTCTTGAGTACGGCGTAAAACACCACTCAAACAAATAAATAAATTTACACTGAGAGATGGTCAGATAATGATGCAAACTGATTACAGTCGACAAACTATCAGTAGAATCGTTAACTATACATTCATGCGTACAATAGAGGCGTTATATAATATAAAACAGATCTGTGTAATGTATGGCTAAATGACTCACCCATGTCGCGTTACATCCTTATGACTCTGTTGTCTTCTATCTATGCATACGCATCTACTACATCGATATATCCAAGACACATCACCAGGTCTTATACTTGAATGAAAAACAGAAAAAAAGAATGGAATAAAAGATCTCAACAGCTTGAAACTGAAAAGATGTAAACTTAATAAAATATAAATATATCCCATAGTATGTCCCCTTCCACATCGCCTGTACGTCACTGGACACTGGGCTCTCTTTCATCATAAAGCGTCGCTCTCACCGTCACCGTTCCTTGACACATGAAAACGCATGTCCAAATCTAGCTCACGCTGATGCTGCTGTGACTTTGTCAGCAATTGACATGTCGAAGGGCGGTAGTTTTTAAGCTGTTTTGTGTAGTCATATTACACGATTCCAGATGACAATGAATGATTGGCATCATTTCAGTCATATCGTTCTCAAAAATGATAATGAATGATGATAATGAATAATTGGCGTCATTTCAGTCTCATCGTGCTCAAAAATGATAATGAATGATTTGCATCATGTCAGTCATATCGTGCTCGAATATGATAATGAATGATTGCATTTCAGTCATATTATGCCCAGAAATGATAATGAATAATTGGCGTCATTTCAGTCTCATCGTGCCCCAAAATGATAATGAATGATTGGCGTCATTTCAGTCTCATCGTGCCCAAAATACTAATGAATGAATGGCATCATTTCAGTCTCATCGTGCCTAAAATGATAATAAATGATTGGCATCATTTCAGTCTCATCGTGCTCAAAGATGATAATGAATGATTGCATTTCAGTCATATTATGCCCAGAAATGATAATGAATAATTGGCGTCATTTCAGTCTCATCGTGCCCCAAAATGACAATGAATGATTGGCATCATTTCAGTCTCATCGTGCCCAAAATGATAATGAATGATTGACAGCATTTTAATCATATCATGCCGAAAGATGATAATGAACGATTGGCATATTTTCAGTCATGTACCTTGGAGTCAGACGATAATGGATAATTGGCATAATTTGAACCATGTGTCGTTGCGCTAGATGACCATACATGTTTGTCATTACTGCTACAAAAGTACTTTGTTACAGATAAGTTTTTTTTATAAGATTCCAATGACATAAACAAGGCCACTGCATATATTCAGTGTAATCATGTAGGTGTGTAGTAGATTAGAAAGAATTGCCAGTTGATGAAATGTTTTGTACTGGCATATCATGCTGTAGCATAACAGACTGTTGGGTAAACGTGATATAGATTAACTTATATTCTTTCGTAGGTCCTATTTAAACAGTTTCAACTGAATACACTGTGATGGTGGGGAGGGAGATGTGGATGTTGGGGGTAGGCAGTGTTACACGTGCATGCAACATGATCCACCCACGTCCAGTGTATATGGTTTGATTGATGTACATGTGTGCACAGCAGTCGATCGGGTAAACTCGCCCGCCTTCGGCGATCTCCGGTATCTGGAGACGTCACGAACGTAGACCAGCTTGCCCGCTTCAATACAAGCTTCGCTGGCTGTTATTTACACAGGCGAGTCATTGCACAATAACTATTTTGACGATGCCCTGACATGCAGAAGAACAATACTGTATACACTGTATTGGAAATGCAACAATATCTTTACGGTTGAAATTAAATATGTCAAACAGGATTTCTTGTAGAAAAATAGTATTTTAGAGAGGGTATTGTTTAACTTTCTCTAGCGATTCACTGCCGTGCAGTTGGGTGAGATAAATGGAAAGCTAGCCATCAGTTTTCAGTTAAGTTATGTAGAAAGATTGGTCATTATTTTAAGTAGAGTCAGAAAAATTGGAAAGAAATATTGGATTTTTTTTTCGTAAAATCGTTCCTCATTACGCGTCTTGTAATTAGAGACCACCATTAAGCCTAAGACGCCAATGAAACTGTATTATTCAACTAGATGCGCATATGCAGTCTACCCTAAAGCTGCAAATAAATGTCATCTTTCAAGCTTGGTGTCACGTGTAGCGGCTGTTCCGAAATGAACGGTGGTATGAATGAAGACATTAGATAATAAGACAGTTGATAAGCCACTGAAATCATCAATGATGTGTCAGACACCTGAACGACTAGTATACACCTGATATGAAAATATGCCTATCTAAATGTCAGTCATACAGTCATTTATTGAAGAAGCAAACGGTTTACCACTCAATCCTTCAAATCATCCATGCCAGAGGATCAAGTTCTTAAGAGAACCTATCAAATATACAACTGTGTATAGCCGAAGCAGGTTGATAAGAGAAACACAAGACGTTCGGAATGCAACATCTTGTTCAAAGCGTACCCCTGTACACACATTTATTTCGCCCACATGCTGTAAGTAGCATACTACCATGCAACCACAAAGCTACGGGAACAGCCACACTTATACAAGCAGCCGTTCATTGAGTAACACAATGGAGACCATCGAATGTATATCTCGACCTATTGATTTCTCCATTTTCATTGCTCGTACATGGGAATTTCGTATGGGGCGGTTGGTGCAGTCATTCGTTGAAGGCCATACACATGTACTTGTTTTTCCTAATATAGGCCTACATTAATCAGTAACTTGCCAAAAGTCGGTGGTTTTTAACCCAGGCAATCCGGCTTTCTCCAACCAAGGAAATCACTTATTATGGGATTAAAACATATCAAATGAATAGAGTAGAATGTTTGGTCTATTTACAAACCGAGAATTTATGCGAATGTCGTCTGTGAAATAGGCCTACACATGGTAAGACTTACCATAATAGACTCACAAATCTGCTCCAATACAATAATTACTGACACGCTTGTTCATAATGTTTGACTCACAAAACTTGGTTCAGATATGTTATACAGTTTGATAAGGAAATCTTTCTATTTATTAACAGACTGATATTCTGGGTATTAAAACTGGATACAAGGCATTTCACCATCAACAACACAACTTATAAAGAAACAAACGTGCAGCTTCAGATGATTTAACTTCTGATCCATGCCTTGGTAATAATGAATAACGTCTTTTCACAGTGATACTACCTTTAGTCCAATTACAATGTTGCTATCTAAGCCGTTGGTTTGAATCTCGCAGTCCTGATTAGGTAACGTTCTTTTTCTTGAAAAGCCATTCAATCAATATGCACAATCGTATATTCGGCCATTTATTTTTTCTGGCATGCGAGCATATGGGTGGAATGTTTCATTGCAAGTGTCAAGCTGATGGAGCTGTCCTTGTGGTTTTCTAGCCTTTACCCAATATTTCATCACCAACCTGTCCCGGATAACTTAATATATCCAGTCAGTGCATGAGGTCATGCACTCTATGTAATCAATAAATCTGTTGCAACGAGTTATCGTAGAACGCACCTTCATGTTCATTGTGTTTTACAATCCAAGGCTTTACACGCCAGTCGTGCCTGAGGCTATTCTCGCGGTTTTCTCTGATAACCGAAACAACTCTCTAGGATAAAAAATAGCTTTGATTCCTGGAACTACATTTACTGGAATTTCGTCTGCTTCTGGGCATTTAACTAAACACTTATCGCTTTCATGGTGATTCCATTTCACACAAATTATCGCAATAAATTCACAAGGAAAGACTTACAGGAACACTTTCAGATTTTATCAAGGGTAAATCAGGGTCAATGGCGTCTTAATCGTACGTTATACAGTGACAATGTGACAGATAGTACAGAATGAGTGAATGTTTGATTATGGCTTTATACCCTTAACCGATGAAGAAGGCTTGTTTCAATGCTTTCTTCAGAGTGGTACGTGCGGCCAAGCATAGTGAATACCTACACCTGTCTGCTACACGATATTGCCTTGATTCATTTGACCATTACGAGTTCCCTTTAATACAGTTACTATACATGATGATGGTATGTCAAATGAGAATCTCAGACTGCGCTATTTCATCGATCACGCCTCTTCATACAAATATCGTAAGAAATTTGTGAATAAAAACGGTTTAGTTAATTATACACGGTTTTAGCGTATCGGCAAATGTAGAATGTAAGTAGCATAAACCCAGCCCATACATACTGTTTTTAAAAGGCTGTTATATTTAAAAACAAGCGAAGAAAACTAATTGTTCTACCAGTATGAATTCCAAGTTAAGTTATCCTCCTGTGGGCATACAATCACCTTTTCGATTCTGCGGGGGTGGAAAATGGAACAGCTCTTAGAAAAGCTCTGAAAGCTTCAAACATTTGACCAGATTGTAGTCAAGGCTTGTCGCCTGGAGCGAGAGCGACCCGTTAGACGCTCGAGCCAGCAGAGACCATACAATGCATGATTTTCATTGTCAAGGCTAAAGTAATGACAGTCATCGCATGACTTATTTTCTATAGTCCATCCTTTATCTTGTTTCATTACTTTTGCTTTTCAGAACCATGGGTCATTTCATATTCCCCGTTCAAATATTTAGCCGTTAACAACTTTCATTCATAATGTAAAACGCGCTGGTTGCATGGAATGAAAAACCTGAAATGAAACGTGCTACAATACACTCCCCAAAGGGCTTCATATCGTGATCTATAACCATGTTTATAAGCATGAGTTCTAATTTATTTATTTATTCTGCCCAGTTTCCTCCCACCATAATGCTGGCCGCCGCCGTATAAGGGAAATATTCTTGAGTACAGCGTAAAACAACGAGCGGTGTCGACAATTCATTGTCAACGAGGCCTCAAGAACAAGGGGAGTCGGGGAATCGACAAGTTTCTTCTCCAAGGCTGGGATTGAGCCCGCATCTCTTGTGCCATGTCCAGCTCTCACGCGTTCTAATATACTGACTTCATTTTTGTCTAACGCCACACCAAATATTCAGATTTTTTTTTCGCTTATACGATGGCGCCCAGTTTTTATGGATGGAGGAAGCCGGAGTGCTCGTAGAGTACCAACTCGCCCACGCGTTCTAATAAAGTAATGATGACGGTGGCGGTGCATTGAATCTAGAGGGTCAGATTATGGGGGCTCGCGGTCTGTTGAGACTCATAGGTAACATGTATCTAGATTTCCATCAGTTGGAATGTATGCATGATATATTCCATGAAACATTTATGGCTAACAGAATAGTGTACAGGCTTAGATAGCCATAAAACTATAGGTATAGGTTTATATCAGAAGTCTCTTCAACTTGACTGACTGACTGACAGACTGTCTGCTGCATGCCTGGCTGACATCTTCTTTATTACGTGAGTGGCTGATTTACTGGCTGTTATATGAAACTATTTATATCAGCCGAATGGCTGAGTAAATGACTGCTTGACTTATTGTCAGATTCGCACAGTGACGAGTAGGCCGATTTAAGGAATTCATGCAAAGCAAATGACCGAAACAATTGTCACTGACTCACTGACTTGTCAGATTCGCACAGTGACGAGTAGGCCGATTTAAGGAATTCATGCAAAGCAAATGACCGAAACAATTGTCACTGACTCACTGACTTGTCAGATTCGCACAGAGATGTATATGGATGTAAGGACAGATTCGTGCACGACAAATGACTGACTGACTGATTGATTGGTTATATCACTGACAACCGAGCAATTGGCAAACTGACTGACTGGCTGATTGACCGGTTATATCACTGACAACCGAGCAATTGGCAAATGACTGACTGGCTGATTGATTGGTTTATCACTGACAACCGAGCAATTGGCAAATGACTGACTGGCTGATTGACCGGTTATATCACTGACAACCGAGCAATTGGCAAACTGACTGACTGGCTGATTGACCGGTTATATCACTGACAATCGAGCAATTGGCAAATGACTGACTGGCTGATTGATTGGTTTATCACTGACAACCGAGCAATTGGCAAACCGACTGACTGGCTGATTGACCGGTTATATCACTGACAACCGAGCAATTGGCAAACTGACTGACTGGCTGATTGACCGGTTATATCACTGACAACCGAGCAACTGGCAAACTGACTGACTGGCTGATTGATTGGTTTATCACTGACAACCGAGCAATTGGCAAATGACTGACTGGCTGATTGACCGGTTATATCACTGACAACCGAGCAATTGGCAAATGACTGACTGGCTGATTGACCGGTTATATCACTGACAACCGAGCAATTGGCAAATGACTGACTGGCTGATTGACCGGTTATATCACTGACAACCGAGCAATTGGCAAACTGACTGACTGGCTGATTGACCGGTTATATCACTGACAATCGAGCAATTGGCAAATGACTGACTGGCTGATTGATTGGTTTATCACTGACAACCGAGCAATTGGCAAACCGACTGACTGGCTGATTGACCGGTTATATCACTAACAACCGAGCAATTGGCAAACTGACTGACTGGCTGATTGACCGGTTATATCACTGACAACCGAGCAACTGGCAAACTGACTGACTGGCTGATTGATTGGTTATATCACTGACAACCGAGCAATTGACAGATGACTGACTGACTGCTTATATGACTGTCAACTGAATAATTGGCAAATGACTGAGAGTATACTTTACTGAAGCAATTTACAATATGAACTCGCTCGAGGATAGTCAAGTCTCTGCCTCTCTGCGTGTCATTATGTAATGATGCATGTACACCTGTGTAGGATATGTCAGATTCCAGATTTATATTTTGATTAGGCCACATACATGTACTATGTGGGGAATGCGTTGAGGATTATACAACTACAGAGGTGGGACATATTCCTTTTGGGTGCTTCTCTCAACTGACTATTTTGTCATTAAAACGATGGGATTATGGAATGTGTATCATTTGCGACAGCATAACTGGCATGTAATTCACTTACATGCGAGAATCATGACGAAGTATAGATTTATAGGCATGTATTCTGAATTAAGATGATGAAACAAACGACATATCCCTTATACATGCATGGGACTGTGTTACGGTGAAGCTTGAACGTTATGCCGACTTCATATTTGCGTCAGAGTTAAACATCACAAACTACTGCTTGCATTTATAATGTGACAGCAAAAAAGGCCGTAACACAGAAAATTGTCTCGCATTTTTACAGCGGGGAAATCACTTATACATTTGTATTTGAGCTTCATGCATTACATATACATACACTTGACAATGTCACAACTCGGATGAAAGACTGTATTAAAATACATGGCATGAAGGTTATACGCATTTCCGTTTCATTGATGCAACGGATCTTCGTCAACGATGACGGTGTGTGATTAAAAGCGAGACCACGGTCACGTCTGGTAGTTAACAGTTTCTTTCCGACTGTATCAGTATAATGGAAAATATGAAAGACTTACTTTCAATTTGGAAAAGGGCGAAATAACTTATGGCGTGTAATTGATGAGCAGATGTGCAATTTGTTGAAAAGTAACTTAACTTAAATCCGTCTAGATTACCAAAACAATATATACAGTTTTAGGACAATGGGCACTGTATACACTATATATATATACGTAGAGTTTCTATCTATGTCTTGTTGCCTATAATGGCTATATGAAAAACTCCACTGTATTTTCTCTCCGTTTTGAATTGAATGTAGATATCACCATCCTCGTTACACGCATTTTCACGCGCTCAGTAACGTGATGGCGAATGGGGGTGAAAGTCTATTGAAACGAAAAAAAGCTGGGTATATACACTGTGAGTATGAAATGACAGGAGACAAAGGGTTGTAGACTCGCATATCTATCTATATATACGTCCATCAGTGCTATTGCTCTCACAGCAGCCAGATCTGGAGATGGATTAGAAACGCGCCTCCTTACGTTCGCCTACACTATATCCCAGCACATGATTTATTAATTGTTTGTTACACCGCGTCTGCAGGTATTCCCGTCGCTCGACATGACATTCATTTCTACAGTGGAACCAGCCAGATGGGAAAATAGCACCACCTGGCTTAACATGGATAGATTCAGTTTCAACTATAGGTGTGGTTGCTTGCATGATATCTGTTGTCTGAGGTAATGTACGAATACATCATGAAGGGCAAGCCGACTTACTGGTTGAATGGCTGTAGGCCTACCCACATGGATACCATTTAACTCATATTTTAAATGACTGACTGGGTACAGTAACTAACCGATAGTAAAAAAAAAAAAAATAGCCTGCCTGTATATACCGCCTTCGCTCGCATGCTCTGACCGGTTTCCTAGCTCCCGTTCTAGAAGCGAAATAATCTTGGGTATACGACGTAAAACACCGAACAAATAAATACACAAATGAGCGTATAGCCATATGTACTATATCTGCAAATACCCGTACTAACTTACCAAATGACGACACAGTAGCCCATATACTTATAGAAACTCATCCCAGTCTCGAAGTTACCTCGCAGTGGGTAATGGTTTACACACAACTTTCCCTCGCCAATAAATTTAGGGCCATCGACTTATTTAAGCCAAGCGTTCTTCGCGTTGAAAATCATTCAAGGAAACAAATGGATTCACATGTAAGAGATGACTGGCTACATACATTATTATGATTGCTTTGATCTGATACGGTTGCAAGCTACTATACTGGTTGACTGACTGACTAACCATAATATAGTATATATTATTTACAAGTACATGACTGTCTCTGTGTACATGCCGTGTGACTGGCATGAATGTTTGATAGATTAACTCGATTTACATAAGTGATTGAATCCGATTGAATTACACAATGTATGTGAAAACGATTGATTATTCATCGATAGACTGACTATTGATAAAATTGGAAATGAATATCCACATGAATTAGACAGATTAATTACGTATATATAAGATAGATCGAACTGATTTATTGCAGCTGATCACTGATTGCATGCTAAACTATTGACGTATGAGGGGAGCATGGAAGTGACTGATCACTGTCACAGACTTCTGATATATTGTTTAAAGTGACTTTTTAAAAGTCAACATGCATTGCTTTGGACATACTGCACGCTGTAAGATGTACCCTAGCTTGTATGATGCCGCCATCTTTATAGCGCATGCTGTCTCACTGCACGGGACATCCCTCCTCTCCTGTCCAAATTCCTACCGCACCCCTCAGCAACAGACACAAATTTTATGTGAACCAAGCGGTTATAGCAAACAATAAAAACTAACAAAGGAAATGTTTTTGTTCCAGAGTTGTGTGAAATGGATTGTCTTCACTGCCAACAAGAACGTCAAAGACTTCTTGTACCACGAACGCGTGTGCATGGCGGTCTACATCAGGTAGGGGCACTTCTATAATTTTCGATTCCGCCTTGCGATTGTAACTATGTGTAACTTACAGGCCCTGTAACATGTATAAAAGCGCGTGTGTGCCTTAATTGGCATATGATTTACACAAGGTCCGCATAGATACAACGTAATTGTGTAACGTTTCTTAGAATCTGAAATGGGCATTCAGTGGTTCTCATTTGGAGTGTCAGCTTACTGATGTGAGTTACTGACTGATCAACTGACAACATCCCTTGTTTTTCCCTGTACATTGCGTTATAGCGCTGATTGACTTTGATACTGGCGTTTCTTGTTTATTTATGCAGTACATACATATGCTGCACGGAGAGTTGTGTGCATTCTGGAAAAGATGTTGAAAAGGTACGATGGAATCGATTGATATATAATGGTGGATTGAGTATAATAAACACTTGAGCCTTCTTTCGGCCTAACCACAAAAGGATTGAAAGGTAGGCCTATAGGCCTAGACCGAGCGTAAATATAAGAAAGTTATAAAATCAATAGGTTCATTCGTGGCAACTCATAAAGGCCTATGTAAGACCAGGGCCGATATAGGCTTATATGAAATGTACATTTTCTACGTGTGACATACAAATATAATCCTGTGGTGAGGGAGAGGGATTGAGGGTAGGAGTGGAATCATGGAGAACGGGTCTCGACGCTTATAACTTAATTTAAGGCAATTACAAGCGCATGCATGCATGCAGAGATATTCTTTTTTTATTATTTTCTTTAAGATTTGTTTATTTTGTAAGTTTTATTTAATGCCATATACTTACGAATATTTCGCACATATGATCGCTGACGTATTTGCATGAGTGAAGGACACCTGGCAAATCTCACACAGTGTTACACAGTGAGAGCTGGATTCGACAGTGCGACCGTTCGCTAAGCGGGGATCCTTAATCCAGCTATAAGCTTCACAGTATGGCCCAGTGCATGTTGTCAACACCGTGAGCCTTTCATGTGCACTAAACTACAAATAAATAAACGGGAAATAAACAAATTTGGCGGAGGCAACAGCGCCTGGCCAATAAATCTAGGCCTATTTTTGTATAAATTAACAGTTGTGTCGTCACTGATACAAAGCTACTGCATTTTTTTCCTCCAGTAAAAAATAAACGCTTCCGTCGAATTGGGGCCACTCAAGTAAACTAAATGACGTAATGGACTACAACCCGAGGCGATATACCAGTGGTTCCGCTTTTAAAACCACAGCCTGCTTTTTCTCTCCCCGCAATGCCAACTAGCGCAATCTCCGCATCACTGCTAGGTCGATGACGTCACGGCAGCCAAATTTGTCTGCAGCGAGGGGAAAACTGGAAAAGGCAGACGACACCAGCCTATTTTAAATCTGAGCATGTTGGACTGTTGTGACGGTCACTGTCGTCAGAGGTGAAAGAAAATAGACCAACAGAAATATTTCCCTGCCAAAATAAACTCTTGTTGGATGTGCTGGTGTCAGATCTTGGTCTCGTCCGATGGCTGTACCGCCATGCCGAATCTTGAGATTCATCCAGAACTCACATGTCCTAGCGAGATCATGGCATTTGCAGACTGGCGAGCTATAAGGGTTTATGCCGTATCGACTAGTCCAGTAACGGTATGTGTGAGAGCCAGTAAGCTCTGTTCACATTTGATAGTCAGTCGTTATTGATTACACGTGTGGGTGGAAGAAAAACGTTGAGAGAAGAGAGAAGAATAGGTTATGTGTCATGTATTTGATTCAGTAATGCCAGGGAAAATGTTAGAGGTTCATCGTAGGCTAAAGGTTTCATTGACAAAAAGATCAAAAGCGTGTCAGCGCGGTCAACCAATAAAAGCCAACGACCGCAATGCACCACATCCTCCCAGCCAATGACCGCCCCTTTGTGTGGGCAGGGCTCTGTGACCCCAGCCAATCACAGCCCACACACGCTCGATTCATTCAATGACGCTTATGCTAAACTTTCCGCTCCTTCAATGGGAGTATCCCAAAGTTCCCTCGGGTTCATTCATAAGTTTCATTTGGGCCACACCTCCTGCCCACACACACTAGCAATAGTAGCCTACATACAAATATAGTACAACTGCTCTAGAAAGAGCGTTGATAGTAACAGGGACATTTGAAATAAAATTTCACTGTGTAGAATAGTTTAGCAGGTAGAACTAGGCTAGGAATCTTTTAGGGATCGCACACCTGACGCATATCTTAAATGCTTTAGCTGGTAGAACTGAGAACAGTCGGTTTATAAATTATTTCATGTTGAAGGGGAGGGTTTTTTTCCACGTGGAATACGTAGAGTGCCTTTCAGTAGCGGCTTGTGTGTTCAGCACAGTCTGTCTCCCTTCCCACTCACAGCGTTAAATCCATGAACAGCTGACAAGGCTCAGAGTTGACTTACCCAGCTTGAGTATACCAATCAGTTTAACCATTTGGAATCCAAGTCACACCAGATTTGTGATTCACCCATATTTTATTGCTAGAGTTTAGTCACTGCTGATCAAAATCAACAGCATTAGTTTTGTCTCTGAACATTATTCTCAATGTGGAATATTACTGGCCCAAGACGTCGTCGTGGGGCAACAGCTACGATCAGTCAGGCACCCGGTACCCCACCTCAGCAAGGTGCCCGAACAGAACAGGTAAGAGTATTTGCTTATTTTACTGTCATCAAATGATGTACCTGTGTTTGACAGTACTTGCTTATTTTGCTGTCACAAATTGATGTGCCTGTATTTGACACTTATACCTTCACGTACAAAACTCAAAGTGCGCTATAGCTAACACCATCATTTATGGCCGAAAATTAAATGTAGAATTTATGTCATATAATTTAAAAGCCAAATCAGGGGTAAGGAACAGTAGGGATGAAACATATATGTTTACTGCGTTTTTGATTTTTGATGAATCTTTTGTCGATGATTCAGATTGCATCATCATATATTTACATTAACATTACTTTTTTTTTTTTATATTTTGAAAGTTTCATTCTTTAGCCTTACTCCACCATACCTGAAATGCATAAGCAAATGTATGATAGCTTTTAATAATGTCTAAAACTTACAATTATAATGATATATCAGAGGAATTTTATTCAACTCCTTTGCAGATAATTTCCATCACCAGGAAAGTTGTTGTACATGTAATTCACTTTTGTTTTTAAAGATATAACATTTTGATACTAAGAAATATGCAGAAATATATACTGACACCTCAGTGTGGAAGTCAGTGCCTGTATTGCATGTACCACACATTCTGGCTAAATGTAATTTTAAAAATACTGACTATTTTCTGCACTTTAAATTACAGAAATTGCCATTTTATCTAGATGTATTTATTTTGCTTCAAAATGGTGTTTTGTATATGGTACACCACAAGATAAGAATCTGGGCTGATTCCAGAAAGTCATTTCTGACAAGTCAAAATTTTAAAATCTGATTTTAGACCTTTTTTTGTGACTGTGTAAATTAAAATTTTTGACCACCTGACAAATGTGATCAGAGGACAGATGTGTATAAATTTCTTTTCCTAGTGCTGAACACTAAGCATTGTGAGGAGGATTTAAATTTTGACCTAAGTTAGAAAAGGCTTTGTAGAATTGGCCCCAGATTTCATTATTCACCATTTCATTGACAGTAAATATGGTATCATGGCGTCTGTTATGAAAATCTGAAAGTTTAATTTTTTTATTTAAGTATCAAATATAATTATTATAGTGAATTATAGTTACTGATATTGATACTAATGAGTAATAGTCAGGACAAGAATTAAAATGTAATATATCTTCTGCAAAATATATTAAATGCTTGGTTGTTCAAAAACTCAGTTCAGAGAAAGTCATGTATGCTTTAAATCCTCAAACATTGCATTGAAAGTTTTAAAACTTAAATAGCATATGTTTCTTACATTTACAAGTGTTAACAAATACATCCTATGGAGATGGTCATAGTCTTTCCAAACATGATATGAATATATTTTTTTTTTTGTTTTCCTAATCTATTTTTCCAAGATTTTGTATCTATTATATTAATATTCAAACTTTCAAGTATAGACATAATTTCCTGACAATTCAGATGGTATTGTGTCTTTCTGTGGTTGACCGATTTCCTTTGTTTTCTTAATTAAAACAACAAATTGATGTTAAGCAGCACTTGGTACTTCAAACGCAAGTACAAAAAAAGTTGAAAATAGTAGATATAGGTAGGTAGTTTGCAACAGTGTTGTCCGTAACATATAAAGGTACTGTATATAGCTGAGTACTTAGTACATGTACTGTGCAAGTATTCTCATACTTTGTCACATTTGTACATATATGCCACTACTTCTTCCTGTGTGGTGGAGATTTAAGTTGAATCCAACAATTATTTTGAATTTAAAATCTACAAACATAAAATTAATAAATAACTAATGGCTGGTTATTATTGTTTAAAAAAAAAAGCTGCTCATGGTTTATTGGAAATATTAAGAGGAAAGAAGAAAAGAAGATAATGTGTAGAACATAGTATGAGGTATGTTTGCTTTTCTTTATTCAAGAAATACATACTTCACCAAAGCTGTTTAATCTTTCATAAGAAACAGCATTTTATACATCCAGCATTGGAACACAATGTTTGTGTAAAGGATAGGACTGAATGCTCTGAAAGTTGTGTGTACCAGGTGTTATGTGTTCATAGGACAGATGTTTGTGTCATGGGCGGATGTTTGTGTCTTGGGTGGATGTTTGTGTCATGGGTGGGGTTCACGAAGAGAGGGACTATTAGCATCTTATACATGTAATGAGTAAAGTTTCTGGCATGTCTGGGTTAAAAATTTATGGTTCGTCTTAGTAAAAAAATAAGTGGAGTGTAAATGTACATTAGATATATAGGCTAAAAATGTTAAAGGTTAAGAGTGGATAGGTGTAACCTTAAGTAATTATCAGACTTAACAAAATGATATGGCAGGTAAAACATCTGTCTCATACTGGTAATTCTTGATTTAGGAGAGCTTCTGTTTTTCATCGTTAGCTGGAATGTGAGTAGGAGGAATGGTGAAAGAGAATCTCCTGTGTGGGTTTAAAATCCAAGAGGGGAGAAATTTATATGAGCCAATGAAAGGTCAATGAGCATAGCATGAACTGTTACGATTAACAGTTGCCATAACTCCCACCTGGTGGGATATGCTCCGGGTCATTTGAACCAGCCTTAACAAGGCCATTAGGTTATTTGACCACTGGTCATATTGACCAGTCTTAGTTTTACTAATTGCTCGTTCCAATGACCCTTTTCTTTCCGGTTCCTACCGTGGATTAACATTTTAAAGAAAGGCCATCAAGCAAGAACACAAGCAGATTAAAGCAGTGTCCTTCCCACTCACTCAGCTAAGGTGTCACTCACTGTCTACCAGAGTCTATCAATCTGTCCTATAATGAGATATGACTCCCACTGATTAAACATTCCTCTAATATCTAGGCTAATGCTTGACCACCGCTGTCCTTGATGTCCAGTGTAATAGACTGAGGTCAGTTATAAATAGCCATTTGAATGGCCGTGATCAACTGGAAAGAAGGCCTAATACAGCCATTCTTTTACATCCTAGATGCAGAGCTGTACAATATTCAGATCACTGGCACTGTGTAGGCAATGTGGAAACAGCGAGCTAGGTCAACATGCAATCAATATTTAAGATACATGCAGGACTGATGGCCGTTAACAGTGATCACATACCTAAGGGGTAGTCTGTGCTCACTATGCCGATGTATGCTCGTCTTCCTTGTTCAATATGCTGTTAAATCTTGCCACTGTTATCCTACACTGCACAGGTTGTTTCATGTTTGCCATATTGATTAAGGCTATTGTTAAAGCTTAAACGCACATTGGTCCTAATTCTGAAATCCTAAACTGCAACATTTTTGGACAGGTGTATTGATTTGCAGCCTTGGGAGAAATTAATTCATATTAATTCACATATTGTGAATGGTTATGAAGTTTTAATACATGTATACACATACTCATGTGTAAAATGGTTGAACTGATCATATTCGGTTTTCTTAATTATTGTTTCATTTTTAACAATTAGAGCCACATCTTTTATTGATGGTGTGTAGGCGGGTGACACGTAAAATGACACACAGTTGTACATGTGTTTGAAGGAGTCCTGGGGAAACATAATGGTTAGGATTTTAAACAGCAACTGACCCATTTTCTCACATCTTGTCTCAAGCATCCTGAACAAGTATACAATGTATGTTCTCTTATCTATCTGAGTACATGTATAAGAACAGATGTCAGCACATGCCTGTATGCATGTCTGTATACTCTTCCAATTCTTAATTTTGACCAGACTTTAAGATTTTAGAATTTTGGGACTTTGACATGGGTTTTAAAATGATTTAACATCTTCAAAAATTTATCCACAAGAGATCAAAGAAAAACTGAAATAAAAACAAACATGTTTTGTCCAGAACAACTCCAGCACAATGTTTTGTATACTTAATAAGACTGTATTTACAAAACATAAAATATTTATATGTACTGTGTATCGTAATTTCACAAACCAAATTTTCCCATTTTATCTCCATTTTAAAAACAGTTTAAGTATAAATATTATATACCATCTGAAAGATCTAGCATTCCGCTTTTCAAATTTGTATTCAAGTGCAATTTTTTAAAATCACCTTGAATGATGATGATAAATTATTAACAACGTATGCCTGATTGGAGCTAAGTAGTCATATTTGGGCAATTTAGCTATTCTTCCATATTTGGTTAAACCATTTCCTCATGCCAGCAACCTGTGGATGGTCGTGGGCTTTCCCTGGGCTATGCCCAGTTTCCTCTCACCATAATGTTGGCTGCCGTCATATAAGTGAAATATTCTTGAGTACGGCGTAAAACACCAATCAAATAAATAAATAAATCCTCATGTAGACTTAAACAGCCCACATGTTTAAAACCGATTTGAACAAGCCTATCATCATTAGGAACTAACGTATGTTTATTGCCATAGAAGGAACATATGTGTTAAAGTATTTTAATACATATTTGAAAACAGCATTGCCAGTATCAATCATTTCTGGTGATGTATTCTTTTTCATACAATACTTTCAAGCCATTATAACTGTTGTTCCCTTCACAGCTGCTTCTGTTTCTCATTGACCCTACCTTTCTCCCTCATATCCTCACCACACCATAAGTAACTTAAGCCTTAATGTTTAATAGGGTTTCCCATATAAGATAATTAAGCAGCCCAACAGATTTGGTACTGGAGGCAAGTATCATCAGTGAATTTGATAACGTTGGTGGGCAATTGAACACCCACTCCCCCCTCTCATCATTAACAAACCTAACATGAACTATTTGCTCAAAAAAGAGGAATATAACCCAAGACATGCCTGTAATGTGGATGGCCCTTATAAATTACATAACATATCTATATTCAAAATGAGCTTTAAGAATTTAATAAGCAATAACACAAAAATAATAAATCAATAAATAAATAAATAAAGGGGCCTCAATCAGTGATGTACTTGTCTTTTTACACCTTCATTTAATAATTACTAGAGTTCTAGATATTGTATTGGTTTCACATTTAAGCTTTCGATGTATATATGTATATTTGTTTTTATTTCCCCCAAAATACTGTAAATTTAATTGACATGTACATCTTGATAATGTCTGTACCTTGGATCAAAATACTGACTATCCAAACTAAATATATTATTTTTATTTCCAACATCAATTTTTTCAAGAATAAACAGTTAAAAGGAACTGTTTGGAGAATTGGATATTTGAATCTTTGCCACTGTATTATCTTACATATACATGTATCAGGCTGGGTGAAGCTCTTAAATAATATATAAATTTTCTGAATTTTTCGATATTTCATTTTTACCTAAATTTTGTGTTAAATGTACATATACACATTTTTTTAGTACAGAAAACCCATATATGTGCATTACTTTTTTACATGTTAGGCTGATTGTCCAGTGTATTCATTTAATTGCACTGTCCCGTAAGTGGGAAGGTCTGCCAGCAACCTGCGGCCGATCATGGGCTTTCCCCCTGGACTCTGCCTGATTTCCTCCCACCATAATGCTGGCCATCGTTGTATGTATAAGTGAAATATTCATGAGAACGGCCTAAAACGCCACTAAAATAAATAAATAAATACCTGCGCTGTCTCACAAGCATTAATTTTTTCACAATAAAGTTACTTAGCACAAGTTATCTGGCTGTGTTTATAGCGCTGCGATTACATATGTGGCTGGCTTTCTCATATGAGTTATCCTCACTCAGACTAGCAGTTAGAATATAAAGCTGATTGCTGTTCTATGAGACCATAAACACGCCCGATTTAGCTGCTGTAATAGACACTCAATGACGGCCACTGGTCGAGAAATAGATCGTAAGCTCCTAACTCAAAGATAAAATCTGTCACACACAGCTGTTTACTTCAAGTGGGTTATGAGCTGTATAAATAACTTGTTACAGATACATGTTTAGGCCACACATAACATGTAGGAAAGCTGATTGCTAACACTAAGACTGCTTGGCTTAATTATTAAATTTTGGATATATGGGTATCATTCCAGGTGGAAATACAATGGCGGTTTAAGCATTCCTGGATGCATGGCAGCTTTGTTACTCTAATCATTAAAACGTGGTCCTTTTGGGTGTTCTACAAAATGCATGTCGTAAAAGCTTTAACATCATATACCTATGTCTTATCTGGGACTGTTAACATAGTCCCAGGTTTTAATTAGTTGACACATGTGCTAAATGTGTAATCCAAGGATTTCCACAAAAATCGAATACTTACACCTACATGTACTTGTATGAGCTGTGAATGTTATGAAAATGGTAAAAAAAATCTAGTCAGCATGCAGAGTTGTCAGGTACATTAGGTCTACATTTATACTCATAACTGTCAAGGTGTCCAGTGTGTTCAATATGTACGTCACAGTGACAGATATTTGCATGGAATAACACATCAAGAGGATATGCCATGTGAAATATTTAAAAAAATATTCATGATGAATGACTTGTTCTCTTGCTTTATATGCTTTTTTAGTTCTTTGGTAGTTTGTGTTGATTAATTTAAATTTGTAAAATCGATTTTGGACTCAAATATTTGTGGACATTGTGGTATACTGAAATTAAATTTCACATAAACTACCATTTTATGATAAAAAAAAAAAATTAGATTTTAACAAAATTCAAATTTCACTAGAATATGCATTTCATTAAAATTCAGAATTTAATTTTCAAATTGAAATATGCTTTTAAGATGTGCTGTATTTATAATATCAGACTTTTAACAGCTTGATCTGGATTTGAAAATACGCATACCTTCATACACATAAACTGACTGCCAGCTCTCGTATAGGTTTCTCAACATCTACTAAGGCCATTCATGAAATCTGCAATAGAATAATCAATATAGTAAGGTGGCAGATGGCTCAGCCGAGATCCAGCTTGATGATGTGTTTGTAGCCTGGGCGGGCTGTGTGTGACACTTTGTGCTTATATACATTTAACAGTTGTATGAGCTGTGGATATAGCTTGAATTTGAATAAATGACAGTTGATATATACATATTGTCATAGTACACTGGGCTAGGTATACATTACAAGTTCAAAGTTGACCAACATAACTGTGCGCTGGGCATGGGGCTATATTTCTTCATAAAAAGCGGTGTCAAATACAGGGTCAGTTAAAAAAAAAACCTAAAAAAAAAAACAAAACAACAAAAAAACACAGACTATGATAGCTGTGGCAACTCGTCCACTTCAGTCATAATTTGTGATATTGTTGTGACCTTACAGACACTGTATTGTATTTATCTATTTATTCATTTGATTGGTGTTTTATGCCGTACTCAAGAATATTAACACTGTGTTGTAATGTCATAGTGCAATTAAAAGGGTGTAATGGATGGTATAGTGACATGGCGAATAAATAGCAGAGTGGAGAGTATCTAATGTTATTGAACACATTGGGCGTCCTTGAAAAGGTCAATAAGATTTTCTACCGACAATATGCACTGTCGATATTAACGATAGTATTTTACTGTAGAATTTAATTTCTACTCTTTCTGCCATGTAATGGAAATGTGGGCATACCAAGCTACTCCTGTGTATTTTAGGAATCCAGATTTTATACAAAGCTGTTGGTGGGAAATGCAATTTCATAACCTGTTCAACTGATCAGTTGACCAAATAACAAAGGCTATTGATTTTATAGACCATGTTTTACTGGTCAAAGGTCAGAGGCCAGTTTGGACACCATTTCTATTTAACAAGCTGGAAAATGAGATGGCTATTTTGGACACACTGTTTAACTGAACGTAAGGAAAATGACATGTTAACTGGGCACCCTAATTTAACAGAAGTTTACAGAAAAGCTTGAGGGTTGAGCAGGTGTCACTTTTGACAACATGATTAAATAACTAATGCGAGGAAAGGCCATGATATTTGAAGGGCTATCATTCCTGATTTTCAGCTGATTCCTGACTGTACAGCTCCTATATATGAGTATTTGTTCATTTCACTTTTGTTCAAAACCTGTCCAAATATGGTTATTATGGCCGTTATGTTATCATTATTATAGGCCTCGGCTAGTCATGTCTGCTGACATTTCAGTTGGTGGGTCAGTCTGAAGGTGTTTGTTTCCAGAACAATCAATTGAGTAAAAAACAACACACAAATAATGTGGGGAAATTGTCATCTGTAAAGTTCAAATGTAATATGTTAATTGTCCATGATGCAGACATATTGTACATGCACGTGTACGTTGAACATTAATACGTAGAACACAAGTGTCCTGGAGACAGCGGCTATGCCAGATACCTTAGCGGATGGGGTAATGAAATGAATACCACAGGACATACTATACACAATAACCTGATCCACGTATCTCCTACCTGTTCCACCTACACATTTCTCAGTAGGTCATGTCTGTACGAACCGGAACACTTCCTGTGCATAGCTGTGGTAGTCCAGAAGCCAGACAGAATTGTCTCCCCTTAAAAAACCTAATGGCATGGTTAGTCTGAATTTATTTCAAAGTTTAGTGATATAATTTTTTCTGTGGTTAAGACGATACGTGTAAAGTTGTGTGGGAAGCATGGTTTTGTCAGAATCAGTATATGTATTTGTTAAATTTGTACTTGTATATGACCAATAGTCACAGTGACAAAATGTATGTTGAAAAAAGAAAATTATACCATGCCTAGACAGCAGGATTAGTTTGAAATATGTTTGGTGTACATGTATAGGAATCAAACCATGTCTGCGAAATCAACCAAATATGTACAAATGGTAGCATATAGTTTTGTTTTTTTTTTTAAACTGATACATGAATGTGATGACTGCTTCGGTGGCAATGATTAGAGCGTCTGCTGTGAAGTTGCTAAACCTCCCGAGTTGGGTCATACCAATGACTTTAAAAATGTTACTTGCTGGTGCCTTGCTTGGCACTCAGCACAGAGGTTAGAGCAAAGAAACATGACAGGTTGACCCAGTGTCAGTATAACACGACTGGGTTGGATGGCATGTCCAGTGTCTTCGGCATGATACTTCACTTTGGCGGCATGGTTTCACCCTGCAACAAGAAGACAAAATATATGCCTCATCATCGTCATATGACTGAAGAATTATTAAGTATGATGTTAAACCCCAAGCATATATACATACATATACATGAATGTGATAGCTGACAGGACCACACCAGATGTTAGCCACATAGCCCAGTTTTCAAAGTGACTGGCGAAGTGCACTACCGATTAAGTCTCAAATAATTTTCTTTCTGCATGTCTTAATATACATTCAGTATATTTTTGATCTTTTTTTCTTACTTTGTAAACAGTAGGACAGGATGTAAAGAAAAGGGATTCCCAGAAAACTGGAAGAATTGAAAAATAAAGTGTCAAGATGGCAAAATAATCATTTTGAAATACACATGGTTGTACATCTTATTACTTTTTTTATAATCTTATCGATGGCTAACAAAAAGGGACAATTTACTGCAAGTATCACAGTTTTGTGAAAGGCGAATTTTGCCAGTCTGTTTAACCATTAGAGTACACATACATGACATTTTGTAGTTCCAAGGATAAATTAAGATTAAAGGACTTCTTTTATACACAATTTTCTTTTATATGTCATGCCCTCAGAAATTTCCCCATTGGTTTTGCCATAATAGATGATTGTTACTAGATTTTGATGAATATGACAGTGATGAATGTACAAAAATGTTGCTGAACAAGAGGAAAAAATGAAGCACTGCTGCAGCTCTCTTTTTTTTTGTTCATCATGCAGATATGTAACAGACTTGTGCTTATGAATAATACTTATAATTGACAGATTTAGAACACAAAAAGTTAAGTGCTGACGTATATTCACACATCATAGTCTTTGAAAAATATTTAACAGAATTCCGGTTGTGTGGACCGGGTTATGTGCACCTCTGCGTATGTTGTCAGTACAATTGTGGGGGTTTTTTTTCGTTGTTTTTTTTTTTTTTTGTTCGTTTCGGCCCATCCTTTAAGCTGATTTATGTCACTTACATGTATGTTATACTCATTTAAAATTGTAAATCATTAATCTTTTCCTGAAGGAATTTAACTCCCACACATCTGCTTATTGCTCGAAAGAATCTGTGCATCGCCTGGCAAACTTAACTACCGTATGGTACTTCAGTAGTTTTGAATTCCAATGCTATGGCTTTATACAAGGAGAGCTCTTTTGTACACGCCTTTTACTATTAAAATTGCTAGTTTGGTTTTTACATTTAGCTATTTTTTAGTTTACCTTTGCAACAGCCTTTTATTACTCTTCTTCTCCACAGTTTTAGGAAGAATTGTTTTTTTTTCCTTTCCGTTTTTTTTTGACATAAATAAATTTAACAAACACCTTTTTTTTATTTGATGTGAACTGAATGGTAAAAGTAATGTATCAAAAACAATATTTCTTTTACTGACTGGAAAATAAATTATTTATTAAGATCATGAAGTCCTTAACTGGACCAAATAATAAAGCTGATGTTAATATGAAACTGTGCATAGACTCATTGCTAAAATCAGCTGAAGTCAGTTGAAATGTTTGAAGAAATTGGGCAGATGTGTGTGTAGGTAGTGGTGAATGAATAACCTGCGTGGGTAGGGAATTTTGTGGGTGTTTCATTGTGAGACATGAAATCTAATAGATGTACAGGTCAACATAACAATCTCTAGATGTCATGAAGTGCTGTCTGGTATCCTGTACCCAGGCACACACTTCATGTATTGATTCATGTAGACATAACAGTTCAGATTTCACACACGTGTTGCATGTGTGATGATGGTAGATAATCTTAATCTTGGGTGTAAATTGTGTGTAACCTCACCTCATAAGATGGAGGTCTCAGGTAGCATGTAATCCTGATTGACTGTGTGACATCACATCATAAGATGGAGGTCTCAGGTAGCATGTAATCCTGATCGACTGTGTAACCTCACCTCATAAGATGGAGGTCTCAGGTAGCATGTAATCTTGATCGACTTTGTGACATCACATCATAAGATGGAGGTCTCAGGTAGCATGTAATGTTGATCGACTGTGTGACATCACATCATAAGATGGAGGTCTCAGGTAGCATGTAATGTTGATCGACTGTGCGACGTGACATCATAAAATGGAGGTCTCAGGCAGCATGTAATGTTGATCGACTGTATGACATCACATCATAAGATGGAGGTCTCAGGCAGCATGTAATGTTGATCGACTGTGTGACATCACATCATAAGATGGAGGTCTCAGGTAGCATGTAACGCTGATTAAACTAGGTGTACTCTCACCTCATAAGATGGAGCTCTGGAGGTCTCATGTAGCATGTAATGTTGATCGACTGTGTGACGTGACATCATAAAAATGGAGGTCTCAGGCAGCATGTAACGCTGATTAAACTAGGTGTACTCTCACCTCATAAGATGGAGCCCTGGAGGTCTCAGGTAGCATGTAATGTTGATCGACTGTGTGACGTCACATCATAAAATGGAGATCTCAGGCAGCATGTAATGTTGATCGACTGTATGACATCACATCATAAGATGGAGGTCTCAGGCAGCATGTAATGTTGATCGACTGTATGACATCACATCATAAGATGGATGTCTCAGGCAGCATGTAATGTTGATCGACTGTATGACATCACATCATAAGATGGAGGTCTCAGGCAGCATGTAATGTTGATCGACTGTATGACATCACATCATAAGATGGATGTCTCAGGCAGCATGTAATGTTGATCGACTGTGTGACATCACATCATAAGATGGAGGTCTCAGGTAGCATGTAACGCTGATTAAACTAGGTGTACTCTCACCTCATAAGATGGAGCTCTATGATATTGTCAACTTTCTATACTGGGCAGGCCTGCCATACGTATAGTTTAATTACCAAAAGTGCTTAAACAACATGCTTAATAATAAAGAGAAAAGCTGATAATACTGAGGTTTCAAATTATTAATTAAATTTCAATGTATACTACAGAGTGATTTAACCAATTCTAAGAAAAAAACTTTTAGTGCTGTATATAGCTTTCATGGAACCCCCTTTGGACAAAAGGTGATTTTAATACATTCTGTGAATTCAAAATTCCAGATTGTTTTACAATGTTGGGATAGCTGTGGGGGGGGGGGGGGGGGGGATCATAGTGCATGATTACATTTTTTGATAAACTGCCTTGGATTTAAATTGTTGTGCAAAAATGTTGTGCATGTAATACATTGTGATAAACACCAATAAAATATATATCAAATGAGAGAAAAAAATATGCATTCATTTCATGGTTATATATATTAGCTGAGGGGTAATTGTCCAGTGATAGTACTGAGGGAAAATTGTTCGTAGGGGAAATGTCTGGCTGTGCTCTGCATTTCATGATTTTAATTGTCTGTATGAAATGAAGTGTATTTACACTAGGAGAACACATTCGGGTAATTTCAAACACTCCTCACTTAAAAGAGTTTTAGGCATGTGACCACCAGGCCAAGATCAGAACAATCACAGTAAATAGAATTTTTGATTCAGGGGAAGCTACTGTGTGTATTCATGACCAGATACTCACCCAGGAACTTTTACGTGAAAT